>NC_054549.1:12816536-12971536 GCF_017654505.1 Polyodon spathula | reverse complement strand
TCAAGGTGAGGGGAGACGTAAGGACATGTAGGCTACTTCAAGGAGGCCGGCTTGTGACAAGGTAAAAGACGTCAGGGTGGGCATGTTGGGGGGGATGGAGGCAGGTGCAGGATCCACATACCCATTACTGGGTTGTGACTGGCATCTGGCAGTCTTAACTGGGTCTATATAAACTGTAGCTTGGAGTGATAGAAAAAAAAAAGCAGGAATATTAGCTTGTGATTCCTCGACACCTGTTAATAAGTTTCTGAAATTAGTACAGAGTAGAACAGCAAGCTATATAATATATATATATATTATATAGATAGATAGTATCAGCCAGGAGATGAATCAGGGGTAAGCAGCTTTTAGTGTCCAGTAAGTGTAATTAGATTTCATGACCGGTTTTGCATGTTTTTCACCCCTGTAATTTCTACTGATCTTTATAAGTCTAGAGTGTAAATGATATGGGGTGGGCAATGTTGATAGAAAGTCAGTTTGATCACTTTTTAAAATGTTTCTCTTGAAAGCATTTGAAGAAGGCATAGTGAGCCAGGGGCCACCTGTTTTAGTTCATGCAAAGCTAAAAAAAAAAAAAAAAAAAAAGAAACAGATCCTCCCCTTTTAAGTGTTGCTTTAACTGGACTTTGACACGCCTCCATAATTACTGCTGGTCCTGCCGCTGCTGAGGCCACACCACCATCTTCTGAGTTTACATGGAGATCGGTGAATACCTGATATGTACTTACAAGCAATAACGTTTGATTTACATACCTAGCGTACTGAAAGAATGTGTTCTTTGAGGTCAAGTGAAAAATGAGTTTAAAATTGAATGAGACAGCTACTTGGAGTGGAGGGCTTCAAATGTATACATCGATTGCCAACAAACTACATGGGGGGGGGGGGGCTTCTCTTTGTCTTGTGGGTTTAGTATTTTTATATTACGTTTTAAGAAAAGAAAAAAGTAAAAAGAATGGTGTTATACTGTAAAGTGTTTTATGAAACACACATTTCATATATATATATATATATACACACACACACACACACACACGATATAACTAACAGTTTCAATGTTGATAAGTATTTAAATGTTATACATGCAGTTGTATCATCAGTGTGTTGATAGATCTCGATTATCCTCATTAACATGTATAGCTAATATACTGTACATGTGCTTGTGTTGATGTATCCATTAAAACCTCCACCTGCACTTTAAGTATGGAAGAAAACATCTGTTTTAGAAAGAGTTTTTTAAGCAGTTCTCAGAAAAATAATTGTCTCACCTCTCATGCATTTAATTACTGTACCAATTTTTTATTTGTTTTTGCTTTACATTAGCTGTGGTTTTAACCCCACAGACCCTCACCTCCTGGTGCCTGAGGACTGGACTGCTGTAAACAGTGTCCTGCAACGCTGTATCAGCAGCAGCACCTGGCAAGACACATGCAGAAACCTTTGACTACAGCAGGTTATCCTCATGTAATTGCCCTTTGCTGGCAACCACTCACTGCTTCCTTCCCTAAAGAGTGAGAGAGAGATTTCCATGGTGATCACAAAGCTAGAACTCCACACATGGGTCTCTCTTGTGTTGACAAAAACATAATGGTTACAGCAACAGGTGCATTCCTGGCACCTATCATAGCGTTATTGTAAACGGCAGTCATCCTGCCCTGGGGATTGAATCTAGAATTTGGGTCAATCCTGAAAGGGGGGGGGGGGTGGAGGAAGGAGAAAGTAGCATACTGGCCTTACGAAACAACTCTTTTTGGAAAGACAGTTGCCTGTCGAAAGGCCTAGCTTCAAATCATAATTATAATAATACAGAACGTGCATCCAGTGTCACGCGAATGTGTGGCGCGGTTCCTTTGCCAGCAGCTTGCTCAGCAGAATGCAGTCGTACATCAGTTTGCTTTCCATGTCTCCATAGTATGAAAACTACTGGTGTTTCAGCGGTAGTATGCTTTAGCCAGCAGGTAGGCAGAAGGTTTCAGTTCTGCCCAAGGAAATCTGAACAGATCCCATTGACAAAAAACCTCAGTGTCTGATGCCTGGGGGGGGGTGGTGTGCTGTCATAGGTGACGAGCTGTATCATTGAGGTCCTGTCTGCTTTGTGGACGCTGTGCCTCCAGGAGCTTGCTGGAGAAGCAGCAACATTACTGACCCTGGTGTGAACTGGCCACTTCGCTGATCCAGCCCAAGGGGTAGGTTTGATCAAAGGGCTTCCCTGTATAAATCACCCATGCTTTACTGTACTTTCCCCATGCTTAACTAGGCCCCAATGTTCTTTACTGCACAATGCGTTCCCTTCTAAATGTTTACCATGGTGAATTTGAGGGTTACTTGGCCTATGGTTGTACTACAGTATGTGATCACTGTGTTGTGCTAAATTTGGTGTACCACAGGTTTCCCCTTGCTTTACATTTTACATTTAGTTTGCTTTTTCTTTGCACTGGAAGTGTGAATTTAGAGCACAGGGCTTTGTTTGGTGTTAATTTTGTGTCCCATCTGTTTTAATTACCAATTAATTTGCTTTGATTAAGGACTAAAACATTGCACCAACTTGACCCAACTGAATTGAGGGATTAAACAAATAAATTAGCAAACTTTACCTCCATACTGGAAGTGCATGCTTGTAAGGCTGATAGTTAAACTTAAGCCATGTTGACTGAGATGCACTTTTAATCCTGGCCTGTGAGATAGAGTGGACTGTATTTTGAAGGAAATACAGTAACAAGGCAAAAGCAGATTTAAAAGGAAGAAATCGATTGTAATGGGTATAATACAGTAGGTAGTAGGTAGATTTATTATTCTGAGTAGTTTCTTGTTAAGTTTATACAGTTAAAATTATTTCTATTCCTCTCGGAAAGTAATGTACACTTGCTTCAAAATAGGATCCTTTCAGAAAGTCACATCACGTCCTTAACTAGCGTGACCTCTCTGGAAATGAAGCCCAGAATATCAGTTCAGCTGCTGTGGAAATACTTGTTTAAGCATTTTTTAGAATAAAGAATGCCTGAAAGATTTTTTTTCCTTTGCTGTAGCCACTCTAATAATTCACTAATTGATTAAAAGAATACGAATGCACCACCCAAGCTGTTATCTTTTCGTACAAGGACAATTTTGGGGTACTGTGGGAAAGTGTAAATATTTTAGAGTCAGTCCTTGGCGAATATTTAATAATAGCTGCGAGATATGACAGCTGTCTCTTCAAAAAGGTACGAGCCAAGTTTTTGATGCTGTGATTAAGGAAAAGTTTGGATTATTTAAACATGTTGTGTCCTGGTAGTTTCGTGGTGCAGTTTCAATGCTTTTTGTCAGCGGTGTTGTTTTTTCTCAACACATCTGTTAGTTTGAAGTAACCAAAGCGGTAGATCTTTAAAAGTAGTGGTCATTCTGGGATACATTACACAAAATATGACAAAGACCTCTCTCTTTTATGTGCAAATGATAATTAAATGTTTACCCCATCCTAACGTTGAAGTGGGAAAGAGTTGTTAGCAATTTGGCAGCAAATCAAATTGCATTTTAAATGGAGCTGTTTAAATATGACTGTATCCCGTTTTGCTAAACTGAGTTGGCACAAGTTAAGTTAGAATAAGATGCATATTAACATTACTTTAATATGCTGGATATGTTTTATATCCAGCATATTAAAGTAATTTTATATTATAATATAAATAAATATTATTATAAAATAATATTTTATATTATAAAAAAATCAGTAGATTAATTTTAATTGCATAGCACATTTGTATAGAAGGTAGGGATGGTTATTTGAGTTTTCTTGCAAACTGTCCTCCACATTTCTTTGCCTTCACAATTCAGAAAACCATTCACATGTTTCTTTTAAAAAAACAAACTAAACATGTCATTTATAGGTATGCAATAGATAGATTAAATTGTATTTGTTTGTTCACATGTTTTATTGTGTTTGCAAGGATAAGCCTGGTGATTCTTAATTTTTTTCTCAGGGTCATAAAGATAATTCATTTAAATGAAATAAAATGTATCAGAAAGAACCAGCTGTGGATGTGGCACAGTATTTTATTGCACAAAATGTAAAGGAAAGGTCTGGCAGAAAAGAGAGATGCGAGCACTGTAAACCTAAAAATGTGTTTTATAAGTAGGCTTGTCCTTAAAATCCTATTATGGGGATAGATCCAAAGAGTTGACAGTGCAGTTTGGAAGCCTCTTAATTTGCCCTTATTTTCTGATTCTAGGTTTTAGTACAATTAGTGCAATCCACATTAGGATTTAAATAACTGTGTCAACTTGTGTTGCACTTTTAACATCTGCTGAGCTGCTTTTACTGTGTGCTTTACAGTGAAGATTTGATTTGACATGGTGGAGAATTATATAGGTCATTTATTGAAAGCTGTCAGTCTATATAAATACTGTCAGTTTACTGACTTTGAATGATCATTGTCATGGAAAGCATTTTGAAAACCATTGAAAGGTATACTGTTTCTATATAGGCAGGTTAAAGGTAACAGCCTCATCAATAAAGTGTACTTGGAGGTTAGACGTGATTCTGAGAGCTCTATTGAGGCAACAGGAGGGATTAAACATTTTTAAAAAGTCACTGGGATGTGAAAACGAAAACAGAAACATTACACAAAAGAATACATTACTTAAGAGAAGTATTCTAAGTACTTTAGTAACCTTAGATCTTTACTGTAACTATACGTTTAACTCTTATCACCCTTACGCAATCATTTACCCAAACCTTAACCCTGATCCTAACCCTAATTCCAACCTGAACTGTAGCTTACTCCGAGCACTTCGTCATTCTGGTAGATCTCTCCAGTCGCTCAAGGCTTAACAAAGCAGGTCTCATGGCTTCAGACGTTGATTCTGAAGAATGCCTCTTAAGAGCACAACATTGGTGTCAGCTGATGCAGATTCTATGAGGAAACCAAGTGTTTAGAGCTTCAGGGAAGCAGTGGTGATAACCAATGCAATAAAGTCTAAGGCAGCCATCCTTGTGAACTACTGTACCTAGACTACTGAAAGGACCTAAGAACTCATTAGGTTTGTATAAACATAGATGGAAGCTTCACCGGGGGTTCATTTTTAAGTATGTTTTCTGTACATAACGAGACGTTCTCTCTGAAATACTGTAACTGTTGGAAATATTAACGTTCAGGCAGCACTTGTCAGGAGCTGACTAGGTTGAATTTTTCCGTGCTTATTTCTCATTAGAAGTCGGTGCCCAAGGATTCCAAGCGGTGTGTTCTGAGAGCCAGCATTCTAATGATGATTTGGAACATAATTAATATGTTATGGATGGAACAGTTGGAACATCAACAGGATTTATTTGAGACTCAATTCAGGTCCCGTTCTGTGTGCAAGCCCTTGGGTAATCTAATGGGATGCAACATTTACACTGGGGTCCTGGTGGGCAGACAGAGCAAGCAGCTAATGAAATTTCCTAAGAAACACAGCAGCGTAGCAGTTTGAGTCAGTCCCTGTACTGTGTTTACTTAACGATATCTATTGTAGTCCGATCAAGTTCTTAAACAGCACAATGAGAAATTAGAAAACGATTCTATTTTCCTCATTGTTCTGTGCCAGAAATTTTAGATTTTTATGTGCCCAGGGTGGAGCTGCTCAAAACAAAGTTAAGGTGTATCTGGGAAGGAAACCATGAATTTAGGTGCTATGTCAACACTTGTTTTATCAACACATGCAACACAATAAAACCAGGTTCTGGATAAATAGTATTCAATAGTGTTATTTTAGTGTGCCCACACGAACATTGTTAGAGCACAGCTATATCTTTTCCACTGCTCTTGGTCTGTATAATTAGATAGAAGCAGGAACACACAGTTAACAAAACACATCCTCCTCCTGGCTATCCCCATTTGTTTTTCTTTATATAAAAATAAAAATAAATGATAATCTTGTTGACTTTGAGTTGCTTATTTAAAAAATAAACCAATAAAGCAAAGTGCCTATCCCTAACAATAGGGATAAGCATTCTTATGATGCTTGATAGCCTAGCCATAGCAGGGAATGTATGATACTAACATGCTTGTGTGTTTGACTGGTTTAAACCCTTAACTGCAACTGTGTCCAACATAGCTGCCAGTCCCGAACCAAGTGTCACAAATCTGTGAAGCCACACCCCAAGTGTTGCCCAGGTGAATGATGTTTTTCATTAGTTCCAGTGGTTTTAGTGGGTCCTGTGGGAATCCTTGAAGAGATGGTTCCTGATGCAGAGGGACACACTCAGGGTATCGGAATTGGATGCTAAAGGTGTACAAACCATTGGTGACCAGTATATCAGCAAAGGTGACCAGTTCCTTTAATCCTGATTTAAGTATATTAATAACAACTACAATAATGAAGAAAAAAAACAGGGAAAGGGGAATTCTTATAAACACAGTAAAAGCTGGTCCCAAGAGAAAAGATATCCCAAATCCATCTGTTCTTTATTTCCTGGGGAATGGGCATTTAAAACTTTTTACTGTAAGTAAAGTCCTCAGTGCTAAGAGAGTCTTTACATTTCCCTTATATCACTAATCTCTTTGTACTGGAGGTTTGTTAAGAGGGCAGTGGAGGCTTTTGAATCACTGGAAGGACACATCCATCTGAGCTGCAAGTTATATATTTGGGATTGATTGGAAAAAATGTTGTGCTTATGCTAATTGTGTAATGTGAATGGATTGATGGATCACTCAAATGATCACCTGGAATTGATCAGAATTGTCCGACGTCTTGACTTGCAAATTGCAAAACCTAATCTTGAAATATCTCTCTGTTGCTTTACTGTACCTTTGTTTAGGATTGTCAGCTGCCCTGAAAACAACAGAATTGTCCCTATGCTTTTTTAACTTGTTCCCTAATGTCCTATGCCGGCAGTCATAGACATCAGAGCTTCACTGAATAACTGATAATACGAGAGTGCTTTAGTCCCTAAACAGCAAGTATGACACTGCCAAACACCATTGTAAAATACAGCCTGTAAGTGAATGACTTGCAATTTCCTTGTATGGTTTAGATGGAGCGTGTTGGGGTACAATTTGCTTTAAAGACAGTGTAATGCAAGTTTCCAATAACTGTTGGAAGACAGAACAACATGGTATTGAGCCAAAACACACTCCCACATTGCAAATAGTCTAAATTACTTTTATGACAGCCCCTTACCTGTTTGTAATGTTTGCAGTGAACCACAGTATATTAAAAGTAATAGAATAAGAAATACAGTTACAGCTAAACATCTGGGCCAGTGTCTGCTCAAAACCTCTTGACTTTAACCCTATTTAATGCCATTTTCTATTGAAACCTTGGGGACTCTGATGAGCTGCTTGATGTATGTGATGGATGTGCGCTATGTAATTCAGTGTCCATATGGGAAATGCTGTAGGCTTTGGGTCAGGTTGCAAAGACAGCGTGTTTTCTGTGCTTTTGGTCAAGCTGGCGTTTGCTCGGAGGCTTCCTAAAAGTGTCCAAAATTTAATAGCATGAAAATCTTTCCCCTTTTTTAAGGGTAAAACTAGAAGAGAACCAGGGTGTCCCAATCTTTTTCATGGTGGCCAGTCCTACAGAAATCCAGAGCCATCTCCCCTACACCTGAGCCGGCTCTCTCTGACACAGCCGTATGTCCAGAACCATGCAGCAACAATAAAATGATATTGATCTGCCGAGTCTCCTGCATTTTCACATCACGCTTCGGACAGATTAATGATGGTAGGCATTAGTTACTGTACAGTGGTTTCAAAGGACCATTGTTCAATATTAGAAGCAGGTGATTCTTGAGTAAAGGGATGCACTGGAGGCAACAGACATAAAACAAACACTATTCTAAACGGAATTCTGGTCAAGAGAGAGGCAATACAGGAGTTCCATTAAAGTCTTCTAGAAGCAATGGGGAGGGGGGGGGGGTACATACCTTATTCTCTCCACTCTCAATAGTAGCCATCAGCAGAGATGGGGTTGGGATAACCACTGTTAAAATAAGTCAGTAGGTAGTTTTGATTGACTTTTTTGTGTGTCACCCCACCCTGCTTGCTTCGGGATATTTCTTATGCTCATGTATGTATTACCAAACAACAATACAGTGTAATGCATCCTAATACGCACTTTAATGCTAAATAGTCTTTGGTGAGTAATATATATATTTCTACATTTACTGTTTAATCTGTTTATCTGCACAGGTCAAAAGGGCAGTGGAGCAACTGCTTCAGTGTTACAGGAAGCAGGCTGCTAGGCTCGCTCACTATCACAAAAGGGTACATGCTTACGACAAATGTGTACCTATGTACAGTTATGCACAGTTGCTGCAGAGTAATAGATTAGTCACCAAACTAACCATATATTACAGTGTGTGTTGGTTCAGTTCAGTGGAGATGAATTGGCTGTTAATTAGAGTCATACCGAGAGGGCGCTGGGGAGATTGTATTCATGACTAATCTGTGTCAGTATCATGATGCTTTTTATTTGGAGGGCTTTTCATTTAGGGTAGATTCCTTTCACAAGCGTATCGGCATGATGACATTTTATGAATTTTTAATTTTTTTTTTTTGCAAATGGTTTATTTAAGGAAACCCACACTGAGATGAAACATTCAGAGGGAAGTTGTCTTAAAATTGGGATGTTTCTCAGTTTTGACACACAAGTGATGTACGGCATTAGAGGCAGGGTCAGCGATAGCGTAGCTGCAGTATTGACCACTTGCATCAGCAAGCACAGTGGCTGCACAGTATATTCATTTGCTAAATCTAAAAGTTACAAAACAATTTGCATGCTTGAAATCATCTAGTAAACGTTGCAGTGATATTGCATATTTAAAAAAAAGAAAGGTTAAATTATGTGTTGTGATGGTACCAGTTGGCATACTTGCTCGCTGAATTGCCTCTATCAACATTTACACACAGAGCTTTCAGTTGGTAGTTTATGACCAGTTTTGTTAAAAATCTCCTCATTTTTTTTTTTTTTTAAAGTAGCAGAGTTATGGCTCAACTGTGTAAATTGGTAGAGCTTGACAGTTTATTATTCATGTCATTTCCTTTTGAAACACTTAAAGAGTATAAATTAAACACTGTCAGGCTCTGCTGAAATTGCCACTAAATATTATTAAATATTTTAACAAGTTCCTTGTAAATATGACTTAAATGTTTGAAAGATAGGCAGGAAGAAAAATGGCATTGCATCAACTTATTAAGGATAATAAAAATCAAAATGATTTACACCAGACATGCAAGTAATTTGGGACACCTCCTGGATGCCTCTGTTGCATCTGAAGCAAATAAATGCGTTGGAATGTTTTGTTCAAAATCAGTGGTCTGTATCTTTTATAGAGCTAAGCTTTTGTGAAATCTGAAAGTTGAGTTTGAAGCAGTTAAGGGATAAATATGTTTTCTTTTTATTTATTTATTTATGTATTTATACATTAGTACCACTGGCATATTTTTGGGGGTGGGTGCATAGTAAAGGGAATCCAATCTATAAGTAAAGAACTCATGATTTTTCAGCGTTCCAATCAATATTTCATAGTGTGGAATTATGAAGTGTATGGGTGTGCCCTTGAGATGCCACTCGTACAAAGATTGACCCCCCAAAAATTATCTGATTTATGTTGTTTTTGTAATCTGTTTGTATAAACATTTTGTAAGATTTAAAAAAAATAAATAAATAAATATATAGGATTTATTAAAGACGACCTAAAACAGCCATCAGTTTTGTTAAACAAACCTTTCAACTAAAGATCTGTGAAGATCTTATGATTGATGGTATGAAGTCACAATGTAATATTCTACTGGAGTTAGCAATCTCTGTATTGTATTAATCTGGCTAATAAGCAATTGGCAAAATACATGTACAGAAAAAAAAAAGTTTAAAACATATGACCGCTTTAGTTTAGGAATCCTCAAGAACGTATATGATGATGCTGTAGTAAAAAGGTCTGTGAGTCTAGTTTTCACTCTTTTTCACTGTCCATTTGATAATCTGTCAATAAGCAGTTACATTAATCAGTGTTCTGCCCCTGGTTTACATTGGTTCCAGATGTGCTTTTCTTAGTTTTTTACCCTGGCTCTTTATTGTTTAAAAGCCGGACGTTGCAGATCTGCGCATATTGGAAGGAGTTCCAGTAGAACGATTAGAGCGACTTTGAAGGGCAGCGTGTTTAATATTTGCATGGATACCTTGTGTTTACATTGTGTGCATTCAGTAACAGAAACAAATGTGCAAGGCTTAGAATATTGCCATGGAACTTTTATTAGTCTCCCATCAATCAACGCAAAAGCAGTAGATTTAGACAGCACATCCAGATTAGACGGCACGTCCCAGTAGATGTTCTACCTCAAGTGCACGTTCCTATTGAAACAGGGCTATAGTAGTATGCTTGTCTTGTCCTCCCAATGTCGTTCTCTACAAATCAAAGCAGTCGGCACTATTTGAGTATTGTGAGGGGGATTATCTCAATGGATTATTAGTATTGCAGCATTGGCATGGCTAGTGCTCTACCTAATGGCTTAAGACAACTCTGATTTGACTGATTTAGGCTGACTGGCTAAACAGGAATCCCATATTTAAACAATTTAATTATATTAGTCTAACAAAAAAATACTGTGCAATTATAGCTGACCTAATTACAAAGCTAATGTCTATGCAATGCTCTACCAGTGAGCTGCTCTTCCTTGCAGATCTGTAGGCATGTGCTTTCATATGAAGTGTTATTATGATGATGGGACAGTGATGATATGGTGCTTAAGCCCCAGTATACAGTCATATTGCATTGGAGGATGGGGATGAAAGCGCATGTGATGTAATGAGTGACTTCTTTAAAAGACTGACTTGGAGTCGATTTTAGAACTAGGATGTTTCCTAGGTTGGGCATGATGAACTATGAGCCATGTACGTGTAGCGGTCTGCTGGAGGGTTAAGTATGGTGTAATAATTCCTATTGGCAAAACAAAAAATATATATTTTCCAGTTGTGTGATGATACGATAGGTAGAGATCTAGCAAGTCAGCTTTCCAGGCAGTGTGATAAAAAGTAAGGGTTTAGTGGGAATAAAGATTTACAAACTGGAAGCCACCTACACTGAAGCTAACAAGTTGCACAGTAATAACAGTCTGTAGTAGTTCCTACACTTTAATTACACAGCTTTATATGTAATCACAGTACAGTTTGTACAAAGTGCATTCTCTCAACATTGGAAAGGGACAGTTTTAGGAACAGGTGTATAAGTGGAATGGAATTTTATTATATACTACTTGTAGCAAACATAGCTTCTGTGTTTTTTTAACATATACAGTACCAGCAGCATATGTTTAATATTGTCCAATTTGCATTTGTAAATTAAAGCTGTTGCAGTTTGTGTCTGTCACAGAAGGCAAGTTTGTAATTTATTTTATTAAAAAAGTTAGAAGGCTAAACCAGAAGACGCACACTGCGTCTATAAATAGCTGAAAAGATACCTCAGTAATATAAACTGGCGAGCGGTTTGCGGTGGCCAACCAAATTATTAAAGGCTAGGTTTTAGAAAAATAAATATAAAAATCCACTTTTAATTAAAAGACGAAAATAAAAATTCACCATCATGGCAATTCCGGGGGGGGACACAACTTTGATTTCTTGACCTTTCTATAAAAAAAACAAAAAAAAAACAGAAAGAATCTGCTAATCCAATGTCGTCAGTCAACTACTGAAGAAACTGCTGAGCGCAGGGTCTATAAAGAAGTGACCCGAAAGTTAACCACGCTCCCTGCCAAGAATAATAAAGTAAGAGCTTCATGACGAAAGAAGAAAGAAAAAGGCTCTGTGGTGTCAGTTACTGACTTTGGTACAGTAACAGACGGGTTTGACTTATCTGAGAAACACATCAAATCTAAGTGGGTCTAGTAGTTTGTATGACCTCATGGGGACCTCTTTCGAAAGTGGTCAGGTACAGCAGGAACGGCGTGGAGCGTGTAGACATGCTGAAAAAGCCTTTGCTTCTTTTGGCTGGAGTTGTGGGATGTTACTTTACTTTATTCATGTCCTAGCCAAACTGCCACGTTTCACTTTCGATACAGTATGTAACTAAATATCTACAGTGTGTGAATGATCTCTGCTCTGGATCATCAAAGTAATCTCGTTAAAATTAGAGCATGTTTAATCAATAACTGTAAACCGATCAATAGTGCTAAATAAGCTAAAAGAAAGTGAATACACTCAATGACAAACGTTTCGAGCAGACTTCTTTTTTTAATGCTGAAATGAATTTTGTACCTTGTATATAACTGTGCCCCATTTCAATAGCTCTTGCTGTTTCCTTTGTAACAATGAGACCAGACTACCGTTCATAGGGTTAAATGTTCTGTTTGATGTGTGTACTGAATCTGCTGTTTTAATTGAAGTCCATTTGGATCTTAATTCAATTCGCGTGTGAGGTCGCAGACGGCACCATCTGTAGGAATCCCTACCAAGGGGTATTCTGCTACCTGGCGTGAACACATTCTTCTCTTGCAGAAGCCTGGGACTACCACCTTGTCAGTGTAGTGATATTGCTCAATGTTAGCTTCTTTTAAGCTTTCCGCAGGTTTGCAGAATATGAGTGTTCCATGTCTAGCTTGCTGTAACCTTGCCATCAGCTGAACTCTTTTTCTGAAGATTGAAACAGTGATGACTCAAGCCATACACAAAACACTCCGTAGGGAAAAACGCTAGAAAGTGGATCCAAAATCATTACGATCTAAGTTGGGCAATATAAACTGGCTTAAAAGCCTACTCTGGGTTCTTCCCTCCTGGTTAATTAGATTAGACCATCTCTCAGGCAGGCACTGCGAGAGGCTGTGAGATTGTATCACCACCAGGAATGTGTTTGACGACCAGATCAGTTAAAATCATCAACATTTTGGAAACCTTTTTCTTTTTAAAACCAGTTTACTTTACCCTTCACAAAACCTTGTGTACAGTGTAACGAGGATGCAGCCTGAACACGATCATAGAGTTCTATGTTTCTACTATCCTCATGGGTGAAATAACCACAGCACTCTGAAAGTTAATGGAGTATTCTGTTTGTACAGCGAGCACAATGTGTGGAAAAGAAAGTATGTTGAAACCTAAATTAAGCTGAATTCAGAGACCTTGCATTCTTCCGAGATCAAGCACTCGATCTGCTTTACGATGGGGTGTAATTATTATTTTTTTTAATTAGAATGCAAGAAAAGGTCCAACTCTGCTTAAATAAAATGGAAACCCAGCAGAATCGAATACGAAAAGGTTATTCAACTCTAGACCTCTCGACCGCTTTATAATATCTGATGGACACAGTAGTGGGTACTACCAGATTATACAGGGTAGCACTGCATAGTTTGTGTGTACAGATCACATTGTTGTAAGGGTTAATTCAACTTACTGATGGAAATTTGTCATGGGCAATGCATCTTAACACTAATCACGCTACATTTATCTTTTAAACAATTTGTTAGGAAACATACAAGTTATTTTTATGTTAATGCTTTTAGGTTCTGTACTGGGAAGCAGTGGCTATGAGTTTAATCTAAGACACATTCTTTCAAAGACCTATGCTGGTATAACTACTTAATGAGGGCTTGCCAAAAAGACTTTTTCTCGAGAAAGAAAATCTAAAGAAGGTATTCTTCAAATAACTTGATTCTTACCCCAAAAATTACTGCTTTATAAATAACCTGTACTTAAGTCCTTGCTTGTTAGGTTTCTCATGTATGCCTAATTGTGTCGATTTACTGAATGAAAACATTTGCGCACACTAGCACCGTTTCTAATGTAATTTGCTGTCTTCCAAATGCGGTGAGCTCAGTCAGAGGGAGGGGGAGGCTGAAGCACGGGAAAATGGGGCCCTGGTGAAATGCCACAGTAAATGAGATGATGACACTGCCCTGATTTGTAAGGACACCTTGACGATTTTCTCCTCTTCTGTTAACATTTTTCTTCTTGCATTATGTATGATGGTGTGGTGCAAGGAATAGCTACCATCACACTGTCTGAGGGCATGCCATAAATTCAAGCTGCCTTACAGAAAAAAAAAAACTAAAAACTGCACCATCCCTTTTTAAATAATTACACTGGCTTAATTCAGCATGCAACACGTTTCATTAAATAACTAAAACTTAAAAAAAAAAAAAAAAAGTTTTGTTCTTAAAGTTTTAAACAATACAGGGAATTAAAATAGAGAACGTTGAAACTAAAATGAAACAGCAAAGACTCTTGAGCTTACCGTATTGAAATGATGCATGACGTGATTGTTTCAAAAGCCCAATTGAGATATTCTGGATGTTTTGAGTTCATCCCAAAAATATTTTCACAGCAGAGTCATGCATGTAAACTGGCATAAAGTGTTTTTATAGTGGCTATCATTTTTCTGTCAAGGCTACAGACAGTAAAAATAGAACATTCTTGCAAGAGACACACTTATTTCAGTTCAAGCTGTAAAGCAGTTAGTAAAGGTTTTATAACTGCATTTATATGAATTGTTTTCCTCAGCTTAAGTATCCTGTTTCACTGTCCTCTTATCACAGTTCAGTTCCATTCTTAATTTTGAATACTTTTCAGAACATTATTCTTAGAAAGAAAAGCTTTCTCTTCCATGTTGGTCCACAGATATTTGAGTCCACCCGTTCTCTCTGTACTGACAGAAAGGGCCATAGTCTTCATATTATATCCTCTATTCTTTAATTAACTCCTACTTTTTGAAAGGAGACAGTCATGTTGCTGTTACAAAATGAAAAACAAAACACGTTGACAGTGTTGAAGAGGACTTGACATGTCTTACTTAGTTATTTGGTTCTAGTCTTGTAAAACGGACAGACAGAAAAAATAGAAGTTAAAGACTGGAGTAAATGCTTTGAAAATATGGCCCAAAAGTGTTGTAATCTCAGAGCTTTTTGAAATGAATTAGAAGTTGATAGAAGAAGTTTTGACTGCACAGTGGTGAATGGAGTTGTGCAAATAGTATTCAGCGAGTGTATTACTAATGTGACAATCATCAGGTCCTTATTAGCCATGAAATGTGTTGTTTCGCAATCAGAATCTGAGCCCAACAGCACAAAGTAGTTTCATGCATCTACACACGATTTTGAAAACAAAAATAACGATGAAAAAAATGCAAATAAATAAGTGGAACAATTCCTGTATTTTCAACCCTACAGTACAAACAGGCAGTTTAGGGTTAATAAGGCATGGCAGTACAATACTGTATAAGTTGAAGCAACACCCAAGTACTAAGTGAATGTTACTGATTGATAAATGAGAGGTTTACACAGAAATTGACTTCTTGCAGCAAACAATGCCTAATGAGTCTGGACCTGTCCAAGACTGCATAACCTAATTAGTAAGAGCCTCGAGAAGATTCGTCTCTTTTGTAAGAACTCAAACCATATAACCGAACAGAGATAAGGGAGTCTAGGGTAGCATTTCAGATGATTATTTTATTTCAGATCTGTGACTAACCCACACAATATTGTTCAAATAGCATGCAAGCTCACATAGTTGTTTCTGTGATCCCTTTATTAAAAAAAAGATACCACTGGGATACCATTACAATAACAGCATCTGTATAACATTGTTTCTTGGCTAGTGCTACCATTGCCCCTTTTTACAGAACCGTTGTGTTGCACCATTTAATAAGGTATGACACCATATTTTGTCATACTAGTACTGCTGTAAATACAGCGTTTATGCTAGTATGGACAACTCTGTTCCAGCCAAAATCCTTTAAATTCTTCTTTTATGTACCAAATGTTTAAATACATTTATAAATCTGAAATGTTAAGCAAGTCGTCATCACCGTCGAGAAAAAAAAAAAAGTTTAAAAGTGATGTGTGGGATTGGAAATCATTCCATACGCATCCAGATAGAATCTGATTCTAGTTTGGTCTGTTTCCTTTACATAACAAATGCTAATGCAAATCAATGCAAATGGTGTTGCGTGTAAGACAGTTCCTTGCAGTGCTGTATTGAAAGTGGCGTGTTGACTCGAATCAGCCTCTCAATCAAGACAGTGTGAGCCTGCATGCATTGGAGGAACGGCAGAAATCTCTTCAACCTAGAAAAAAAGAGGGGGCATAACTGAAGTTTATAAAATTCCAGTTTAACACAGAGAGTAGGACAAGTGGGCATAAATGTAGCAAAAGCAAGTTTACAGCAGAAGGTAGAAAGCCTCTTTTTAAAGTTGGTAAAATGCTAACATTGAACACAATAGATGCAGGGGCATTGAAAAAAGACTTAGATAGAGGGACAAATGGAGTGATGCTAGTGTGCAAGATAAACATCACAGACAAGTGCATTCTGCCTGTTTCAGTGATCATTACAATTACGATACTGCACTACAGACAGATGTGATAACACTACAACCTGACCTTTGATTCATCATCATATTGCTGCTTATTTATTTAATTTTATTATTATGAGAAGGCCAGAAAGAAGGAAACACACACACACACACACACGTAGAGGTGCAATTAGTGATCTCATGGGACAAAAATATGAGAACTTGAACCCTGTTATATCTAAATTAGACATGGGGTTATGATGTTTGCCTGTGAGTGGGCATGAATGCATGTATCATTTAACCCTTAGTGTGCACAACCTTCTATATAGCGCTTTTAGTGTGTACTGTTACAACAATACCATGCAATACAATAAAATACAGTGCAATGTAGATTTCCTGTGGTGGGGACTGCTCATAGTAGAGATCAGTGTAATTGAATTCTACATAAAAAGATGTTGTTTTTCTACCAGTGTGGTGTCTTGCAGTAATTTAACTTGTTCGTTGTCTTAGATGTGGGAAAACAGACTTAACTCATAATTCTGCCACTGCCCTTTTTTTTTTTTTTTTTTAGAAGAAAAAAAAAAAAAGTAATTTTGATCAAAATTACACTCTCCACCCAACTAAGAAAGACTCAGATCGGAAGGGTTTTCTTTTCAAGAGAAAAGTTTAGTTCGGAAGGAAGCATGGTTAAAAAAAAAAATAAATAAATAAATAAAATAGCGCAATTGTTCTTTGAATTCTGTGAGGTTTTTGTCGAGAGACACTTTGTGTCTGAGTCTCTTTCACAGATCAAATGATATATTGGGATGTTACTGTTATCTTTACGTGTGCGGTTTGTTAGAGGCTTTCATAGAGCAGCAAGAAAAAAAATAATGAAAAAAAAGTAGGGAAAATGTAGTGCTGGTCCTCTATTGCTGCATAAAAAGAAGAGAATATCTAGTTCCACCCTTGGCATTGTGATAAACCATCTATAGTCAAATAGAACAAATATTTGCGATATCTCAGAGTACAGTGCACATCTGTCAACAGCCCAAGGACAAAAACAATGCACAACATTATGCTGATATGGGGCTTTGCTGCAGCAAAATAAAATATGGCCCAAGTTTTCATTAAGGTGCTATTGATTAGCTTTACCAGGCTATGAATTATGGAGAACATTAAATAAAAAGGAACATATTTGTATTACTTTTTGCTGGTATGCCAGAATCCCTCGGCCCGACAGGGATTTTATTTTATTTTTGGTACTGGTATGAATGCAAGGTGGGGCACGAGACCAGGGGAGGCAAAGCTGGCCCTTCCATTCCAGCCCTGTTCTAAGTAGTTTAATTGAACCAATTAAACCTCCATCCAGACCCTAAAGTAGTTCATTAGTTCATTCTACCTGTTAAACCTGGAGTGGAATGGCCCTCCAGGACCGTGATTGGACACCCCTGGTACCTGACTGATGCTTTCTACCCAGACAGAACCTCTCTGCCCATCTTCCGAGTCACAGCTACTGCTAGTCACCTGGAAGGAACAACAGATCCTTTGTTCATTGGAAGATAGGCGGCAAATGTTATTTGCATTTGTATTTTTAAAAAGCAGAAGCCACTTGGCCAAACAACCTTTTGCAAAATAATATTGAAAAAAAAAAAAAAGTCAATGTTGTCATTGTCCCAGCTTACAGGGTTATGCATGTTTTCAGGTCAAATTGATCATTTGTTTCTATAATTGGTTCAGTTTATCCAGAGGGTATTTTTTATAGCAAAAATCCACACTTTTTTTCCATTTTTACAAAGCATTCTATGTTTTATTTTATTTAAAATACATTTGCATGTTTTTCAAACAGCCTTCGAGCAGAAACGGGGAAAGAAAAACTATGCAGTGACATTTCCTGCTTTAGGATAGGAAAGATGAACTTAATGATCAGAAAACATAGGTGGATGTGCATTTGTAATTGTATGAGTAAACACAGATACACTTACACATCTGTTCCTAATGATGCATGTGAATGTACAGACATTAGAAACATTGTCAATGCATTTAAGAGTCATGCCATGCCAGTGTGGCACTGATTCCACGTGGCTCCTCTGCACGGTGTTGGTCTCCTGTTCCTTCTGGGAACGGAGGTGGCAATCAGCAGCAAAATCCCTTCACTAGAATGACCCATGACTTTTGACTCTAGTTCTCCTCTATGTAGTCTGTCAGATCTGCTGCCTAGGGAATTAAAGCTTTTATATATTACCGATTGCAAGTCAGGATTACTTGCGTAACAAATGAATAATTAACATGAACAGACCCTTTCCCATTAAAGTGTGTGCTGCATATTGTCGTTGTTTCCACCTTGAGGTTATTGCGAGACGGTGGTGGTTCGAAATGCGTCCGTCATTTAAATCCTATCTGGAGTCTTTTTTTTACAGCTTTAAATTCTATTTGAGCTTTTAAAAGTAAGTAAAATTACAGTTCCTGCTTTAATATTTTATCCGCTACTGTTTAGATCAATGGAATTGACCCCTAGAACTTGCATTAGATGTGTTTGAATGCAGTGAACGGTACGTGAGCCATTAGCGCCGTTCCTTGTTTTATATCCGCTATGCACAATTCATAAAGGAAAACCACAGTTAACCACCAACTTGTGTCAACTGAGCTGGAGCACATGTGCTTTCTCATAGTGTTTCTAAGTAAGAAAGGCACATCGCTGCATGCTCATTTTCTGTGAGCTTGTGCTGAAGGTGGTATATGTCTCCTGAGGTATCACTGGTCCCGCGTTACTTATTTGTATTATGTTATTCATTCTGTAGGGTGATGCAAAACTGTTCTCCATAGCTGTACAATTTAATGGTATCGCTCAACTTAACAATACATTTTTTTTTTTTTTTTTTTTTTACTTAAAACAATCTTGGAAACTGTTGGCACTTCCATCAGTTTTTTTTTTGTTGACTATGTGGGTTGGGCTCATTTTTGATGATAATTGTGATAAGCAGATACATTCTTTAAAGGTACCTCACACCATCCTGTTTGTTTTTTTTCGAGCAGGTGTATTTTAAGAGAAGCATTTACTGTGCTTGTTTTAGAATAGATTTGTGAGTTCTTTTGCAACAGGGCTCGGGCGTACTGGCTTATGCTGTGTCAAGTGTTTGGTGATCTTAAACATGACTTTTGACCTGAAATTAATTTTTTAATTTGTATATTTTTGAAGCGTATTTGACTTTGGTTGTTTATTGATTAGTTGGCTTCGTATCGCTTGTCTGCAAGATGGGTTTGCTGGTCTCTGCAGATCCACCTGTATAGATATTTTAAGAAATCAGTTATGAACATAAGCACTGCACCCACACTTTGTGTCCTCAGGGTTTTGTAATAGTGGCCGTCAATCTTAAAGGCGCCTATCGAAACCTATTGCAGTTTTCATATTTCAAATAGGCAGCTACTGTACTCACAACCTCTTTAATATAGATCCCACATTCTCTTTGTTGAAAATTATTTTAATTCGATCTGGATTTAAGAAGGGAGATTATTTGTTTAAAAAAAAAATAACCATCGTTGGCTGTCATGATGTCTTAACAAACCAGAACTCAAGTATAAAGCACAGCATTTTATTAGTTTTTGTTGCGTTTCATTTATTACGCAACAGTGGCAGAACACAACTGACCTGGAAAAACTGAAGGGCAGTTATGTAAAAGAAACAACAAAAAAACAACCCATTAACGTCAAGCAAAATTCCATTCTTTTTAGAGGAACAATTAAAAAGCCGAACTAACTTGTTTTTCAACTAAATAAAAAGAGGTGTTCACACAAAAAAACCCTGCTTTTAACTAAATGAAATGTAATATAATGGGGATCTTGTGACAGATGGCCTTGTGGTTAGAGATAAGGAGTGGAGCATGTGAACGTTTCTCCTTCGTGTGCTCAATTCAACCTGTGGAATTAGATACTTGAGCCATAGGTGGCACAGAGGAAAACAACTACTTCATAGAACCAGGGTCCTAAACACATTTAACAAAAGAGAGCAACACTGAGATAAAACTGGCATGAATTAGAATGCAGCCTTTAGCATTCAACTGCTATAGAAAGTGCTTTGAAAAAGCTAGTGTATGGAAGACCCGCCATCTGAGGTCTGTTAACCTTAGAACATAGTTTGAACAAGAGATTCGAAGGTCAGGTTTGACTTAGTGTCTATTCAGCTCAAACATAATTTATATATATATATATATAATATATATATATTATATATATATATATATATATATATATATATATATTACCAGAGGAGTCAATTTGCTCTATCCTTCCATTTAACAGAAGTTCCCAGGCTATTTCTTTTTCCAGGAATCATTAAAAAATAAATCCATCAGACCACCAACCTTTTTAATGCTCCCTATAGTCTGTATACCTTAAATGTTTTGGAATCTTAAGGATTCCCCTTCTACACGTTTTTTTTTTACTGACCCAAGATGTTTGCTTTTCTAAGCAAAACTGGTAAGGCAGTTATGCCCGCACAGTATTGCCAGATGTTATATCCTAGATTGTTTTCCAGGTGACAAAATGATAAAGCGACAATTTAGTCAAAGAAGTCAATAGTATGTGTTATTACTCTAACACCTTTTGATCAAAAACATATAGCAGATTCATGTGACGTGAGGCATAGTTTCCAGCTTCCGTCGACAGGTAATTATAGCTTAGCTCACACTATAGGGGCATAAATTGGCGCTTTAGGCAAAAGAACAGAGGGAATCGTGCCATGTATTACCTGGAAATGGCAAGTGAGCAGCAGACTGTGTCGTATAGTGGGCTGGACTGCCATCTTTGCCTCACACTGCCCACCAAAGGAAGCGTTGTAAGTAACCCTTGGCAGAAAAAAAATAATCCATCACTTCCTAATTGAATTTCGTATCTAGTTGCTTCTGCAAGAACAAATTTACCACAGGTTGTACTTTCAGATGTGTCGTCTTGATTTCCAATCGTAGACTCCAGGGTTTTTAAATAGCCAGAGATGGTTTTTGTTCCAAATCAGTGGCTGATTGATTGGCTGTTGGTTGATTTACAAGCAAGGAGGAATGGCTTTTGTGTTACAGCTAGAAGCAGTATCGAGCTCACAGGCTTTAGAGGGAAGAGCAGTTCATTTCCAGTTGGGTCATTCTGCTACCGTCCCCTTTCCGAAAGATTAAGACTTCAGGTCCCAGTTACACACTTCTGCCAGGGCCATTTTGCTAACAGATTTGTCATGAAAGCAAATGTATGTCAAAACCCCTCTTCAAAGAACTGGAAGGATAGAGAGGGAGATTAAACGCAGTTCCTCCTTATTACAAGTTGTATTGTCTAGGGGCTGACTGAAATTTCATCAAATTCCTGCCTACGGAAGAGCTCCAAGTTTTAAGAATTTCAACCAAAGGAGGGAATCTCAAAGTGGCAGCCATTTTGACAGGAGAGATCCAGCTGCTCCCTGAATTTCTAAGGCACTCATGAAAAGTTCCACTTTCTTATCAAGGCAGACTACATGGTTTGTTCAAAGTACTGCTTCGCAAAGACCGGAGTGAAGGAGACAAATGCATCAACACAGAGCAGTGACATGAACTGAACATGTCATAAGGGGTCTGCTGTACATGGGTCAGCTTGTGTCCAGAAGAACTACCTTATAGAGAATGGACATTCTCCAGCAAGCTTTAGCATACTCTGGCACATCAAAATGAAAAACAATGAGCGATTTAAGATTAGATCCGCATGATAACCTTGTCAAATTGAAGTTGGGCAGCTATCTGTGAAATACTAGGATATACATCATAGATCATCAACTCGGACGTTGTGCTATTATAAAAATGCATTGGTGCACTGGAGAAAATGTTTCCCTTTACCACAAACAAAGCATGTAGATTATTGTGTACAGTAGCAACTTGGGGAGGTAACTACATTTAGAAGGAAAAATATAGTAAGAAAAGACTATCTGAGATGACACAAGGTTTTTGATCTCTCTCTCTACCTAACAACCATCTGCAATTTTTAAAATTGATGGAATCGGCTAATGTATGTCCTTTAACATCAATCAGAAAAAAAAAACAAAAAAAATCTATTGCTGCATTAACCCTGAAAAAAATAACAATAATAATAATAAAAAAAGCTATTATAGTGACATAGCGTTCCAACAGTAAATCATAGGAAGAATCTTACTTTGCAAAACCGGTTGTTTTAGGTTTTCCTGCCATGCTCAGTGGATACTGTGACCCCGAGCTCTGTGACCCCGAGCTCAGTTCGATGTGCCTTATAAAGACTCTCTTATGTTTTGACTCTGTCCTGCTATCCCTCAGACTACACCAACCAGCTCAGCATTGTGTTCGATAGCCACAAGCAGTAAAGCTATAAATCACTTAGAAACTCATAAAAAAAAAAGGCATCTCTTGAAGATTTACTGTAACGCTGCTTATAAACAAATATTAAAATAAGTCTAATATGGTTTTTCAAAGTCATTTGGAAGGTCTGTGTCCTTCAGTGAATAGCCAGTGTGTTGACTACTGTATAATGGCAGTGGTGCTGGTGCTTGAATGTGTAGCAAAGTGACTTTTTTGTTTTGTTTTTTGTTGTATGTACTGTTAGCTAGGATTCCCGTTTTACCTTGAAAGAGAGGAAGGCAGTAGACACTGGGTGATGATGAGATCTCTTTCAGGTTATTGACACAGATCCATTTATAACATATAACAGTTCCTTTGTAAGCTGGTGCTCTGTCACTAATTCTACAGTACTCTATTGTGGGTGTACTATAGTAAAGAAACAGACTGCAGGCTTAGTCTTAGTGGGGTGGCAAGATATTACTAGAAAAAAGAAACTCAATGCACCTTTTTTTATTTACACAGTTGGAAAAGGGGAGATTATTCTGACAAAAGCAAATAAAAAAATACAAAACAAATACTTTTTGGTAAAATACATGTATTTTAATGCCTTCAAGCAAAACTAATTAAAGACGACACCTTGTTTGCATAAATACGCATTATAATTTGCGTGGAGGCACAGGGGAATGTGTGAGAAAAGAAAGGTAATATTTTGCAGCCTGATAATTTCATTGTGTTTAGGATTTAAGTTGAATAAAGATTACTCTTTTTTTGAGGAAACAAACTGATCAACAAGCAAAGATGCAGCATCCCTTTTGAGAGAGTTTTGCAGACATTGACTCTGTCTGGCAGCGATCCAAGACGAACTCTGTCTTGAAAAGAAAGAATTTACAGGTTGGTTTATTAGTTTGTGACAGTGTCATCAGGTGGAGGAATCATGGCTAAAAACTGCTGTACTAAGTGGCATAAATCAGGGGTTAAAATAGAACAAGGGATGTAAAAGTGATTTCTTGGATGTAGGATGGCACCAGTACAGTACCTTTTCATAAAAGGACATTATTTCTAAGTGTAACTGTATTTGAGTTAGAATGACACAATATATTTACTGTTGGAGTAAAATGAATACACTACTCCAGTGAATGTTATCAAAACGATAGGGTGATTGTCGTCTGTCTTCATTAGAGTAAACCTCTTGTAAAAGGTATGATAAAATGACCACAGCCTAGCATACAAGTTTACTATTGGAATCCACGTTGTGCTATGTAGGGCCGTTCTTAGCAGAAAGCTCATGGTCGGTAGTCGGTTGATTTAAAATATCAATTTATCACCGCCTGCATTTCTAATGGATCTGAGACTTTAAAACTGAAAGAACAATCAGAGTTTTATGGCTTTGTGAGGACTCTGCTGCTTTCTATAAATCCGCTGATGGGTATAAATTCTCCAATAAAAAATAAATAAAATAACAAAACAGACGTTGCCTGAATGCGTAATCAACAAGTTCTTTAATATACAGTACTGATTCTGGCAGAATTTAGGCATGCTGTAACGCAGAACAATGTTTTACCTGCCTGGTTCCTGTTTCATTTCTGACCTGTGTATTCTGGTAATTTCGTCACGGTGCAGTAGAAGATTTGCATGTGTCAGTGACAAACCCTAATGTTTACTGATCTACAAACGTGCAGTGGTTTAAAAATAAAACAGCAGCCTTCTGGGATTTGAATTGTAGCCGAAGAGAATTACAAAAAAGTTGCAGGCTGCTGTTTTAAAATAAATAAATAAATAAATAAAGCAGGATGATGAAACCCCTGCACACACACACACACACACCCTGTGAAGAGAGCAGATGGGTTTTATTTCACTGAATAAAAGCAACAATAGGTAGAAGCCTTTGATAACATTAATAGATTAAAGAATCACAGATCTTATTACATCTGGAACGAGGTGGCAGACTTTTCATCACTTTATTTGTTTGATAACAATATCCAGCGAGGAAAATAAGCAGATTCCAATGTGTTTTAAATGATAAAAGAGGTTAGGGGAGAGTTATCGCAACGTTCCAGTCAGATTTCTAGATCTTTAAAAGAGAGAAAGAGATTTTTTTTTTTTTTTTAAATCCTATTTATTTTGAATTATTATAAGGTGATGCTGTATTTGAATACATTATCGACATTGGTAATCTGTTCTAAAGGTGGATTTAAAAGTGGAAAATTGTATGACGTGCGTGCGGGCATGTCTCTAATTTTATTTTTGGTGTGCATTGCTGTTGCCTGTAATCAACAGTGTGTCCACAAGCCATGCTTGTTTCAGTAGCATTGTAACTGAACATTGCTAATACCAAGCCCTGTTGTTTTGTTAGGCTTCCCTCAATTACGCCAGGTGCCTCTTCACAGTATGCTGGATTTATTTTTTAAAGATTAAGCAGCTTCACAAGACCATTAGATGTCTTTTTTTGTTGGTGACAGTGTGACTTTGCGCAAACTTGATCCCGGTCGGGGGTGAAGAGGATATTTTATATTAAATATTTGAGTTATAGGTCTTTACTTTTTTTTTCAAGCCAGTGCCTTTACAGGGTGTACTTTTTAACCCAATGATATAATATAATATATATATATATATATATATATATATATATATATATATATATATATATATATATATATATATATATATATATATATATATATATATATATATATATATATATATATATATATATATTATATATATATATATTGTATTAACATAATGGTACTGATTGGATGCTGGAGTGGAATACTGAACTGTGTTGCAGAGCAGTTACAGAAAGGTAGTCTCCAGTAAGGCTGGCTGGCATTCATCCATTTGCTGTGATGATGTTGAGTTTGTCAGTATCAGCTTGGATAACAGAGAATGTGTCATGGGTAAATAAGAATAAATATATACTGATTGATAGACAGTTTCATAGCACAAAATAAATACATGAATTGCTTAATTAAAACAGAGCCGCAGATTTCACAGATAAAAAGAGAAACAACTACAAAGAAACAACTGGTAAAAAGCCTAAAGCAGGCTGTCTTCAAATGAACGAGACACAAACAAGTTCGACTTTGCTTTTGATTTGTATCAGAATTTGGTCCCAATTAGTTGTGATATCAGAGCTATTTAAATGCTGGCATCTTTATGCTTGGTGGAAATTGGTCATTAAAAGGGCAGGGCCAAACAGAGCTGTTTTAAATGGTAAAATGCTTTGTCTCCGATTCGCAGTGGAATGAGCAGCGAAGCGACAGAGGTCGCTGGTACTCTTAAAGAGGTTTGCGAACGATTAATATCAAATATAGATCTGGTAAAAAAAGGTATTTCAAAAATGTACATTTTTAGAGGATTATGTTTTTCAACACGTACATAATGCATTGTTTTAATTCCTCCCATTCTGTGTTATTTTTTATCAGTCGAATCAGGCAGGTATTTATTCAAGAGTGCTTCTTTCATTGAAAAACAAGCAGATAATAAAAAAGCCTGCAAAGAATGCACTCTGCGCAGTCTGTGGTTCATTTCTGCTTGTTTGTCAGTCAAAGTCCAACGTCCTAATCAAAGAGGAAAACAACAAATAAATAAACAAGCTAACCAGTCAACCCTCATTTCGTACCTACTGCTTGTGAAGACTGAGGGACAGCCAACAGCTTTTAATAATACAATAAAAGTCTTGTACTCCCTTTTACACTTCCTATTCAAATACGAGATTTTACTCAACCTGACCTTTGATTTGAAGCTGTTATCAGTTAGTTTGCTTACTACCTGTATTCACACTTGAATTAGATTGCATTTTTTGTTTGTTTTTTGAAATATTCAGCCACTGTTTTTTGTTGGCTCCAACCTACTAGTGCAATAATTAAATTAACTTTGGACTCCAATGCTATTGATTTGTATGTTGCAGTTCAATCCCTGTCTAAATACCTAAATCAATTAGTCTGTCCTACAAATTGACACAACCTAGTCAACCATCCTGAGGAAAGACCTCTCATTGACTTTTAAGCCCAGTTTGCTTCTGCAACCTCAAATGTCAAGGCCAATGCACCATTCCCTGTCCACAGTCAAGATAGGCAAGTCTGTAGAAAAAGATTTGATATACTCTGGTACAGTTAAAAAGGTGCAAGCCAGGTCGCTTTAAATGCTGCTTGTTAGTCTGGTACCAAGATATTTGTAAGTTTTGTTTCCATTTAACTTTACTCATGTGAATGTTGAATTCAACCAGAAAAATACACAATTGTGTTTGTCTGACAAGTTTGTTTGTTTTTCACACTTTTTGGTTTCATATTGCTGCACTAGAACAGCTAGCACCTGGGAAAAGCTGCCAACGAACTTTTAGGCACACCTTTTTTAATGAAATGTAATCAGTAAGCTGGTTTTGCAGATTTCAACAGTTTAATGAGTAGTCAATAGTTAAATCTGATCTTAAAATGCATACGTTTTTCATTTCTCATGGAAATGCAGGCGTTCACCGATACCACACGCCCTATTATTTAATATGTCATTTGACTGTTTTTCTGGCAAATGCCAACAGAGACACATTCCAAAATTACAGTTTCTAGACAAACAGGCTGTTGAATTTGAATCATGCTTATTAACAGGGATGTAAATATTTGCAGACGATCTTTGATAACAGTATCCAACGCTAACTCCTTACTCCATTTCTTATTAGGCCAGTAAGATGAAAGTTTATCTGTTAGGACAGTAAAATATATATATATATATATATATATATATATATATATATATATATATATATATATATATATATATATATATATATATATATATATATTTAATTTTGCTTTATTACGGCACATTCAGTTCCAGAGTTAAACGATCCAAGTTATGTTTAATTAAAGATCCTTGTATAAGCTGTAGCATTTATTCTGTACTGTATTCATTGTCAAAGGCTTGGAATACAGCATGCATAACTATAAAGCACTCACAGATTGTATATTGTTAAAATAAACTCTTGTCTGTCATTTTTTAATTGGGCGGCTGGCTAGTAGGGTCCACTGCAGAGTGATGAGGGGGAACAGTCTCTTTTGGTTTTGCCTCTCTAACCAGCTGGACCGGTGTCATAAATAAGTTTCTTAAAGCATTTCTAAATGCAACATACATGGGGTTAAAGCAAGCGAGTGGGAAATTTTCTGGAACCTGAAGCTGTGCGATCTTCTTGTCGTGACATCTGTGGTAAGCTGCGTTTCCAAGCGGTATAACTCTTTGAGCTGAGCGGCACGGTCAGCCGGTTTCACTCCACGTGTCAAGTCTCATCTGTAAGAATGATTGACATCCTCCCCGCTGCATCTGAACACTAATCTGGTACCCTGCTACTATAGCAAGTTATGAGTGGTTTATGAATATGACCCCTGACCCATATCTTTTAGTACTATATCACTGATCCCTGTCTGCACCACTTTCTTGTCATTCACATAAAACATATACGGCAGTCTGCTTCACAGATGGCCAGGGAAGCTTGCAGCCTTTTTTTCCCTTTAAAGGAACATTATAGATAGACTGTCTGAGTAAACTGAATGCCTGTCCCTCTCTTTAACTTCAGAATTATGGTGTGCAATGAACTGGAAAGTGTAACAATTTAAAAACCCTTGGCTGCGTATTTAAACTCTACCTCTGTTTTCAGCATTGCGTCAACAACGTTTCCCGGTAATAACTACATTTATTATTATAATCATTCAAGGGTCGTGAATGAAAGCAGGCTATTCCTCGTGAGCTGTACCTTTTTAATAGGCAGCCTGCTTTCTTCAGATCCATTCAGACTTGGTTTTAGTGCATGGGTTAAGCAGACTCATACCATAACTTTAATGTTAGAAATCAGATGTCAGTTCAGTTCGAGGCATCTTATACTCTTAAACAACTCCTTCACACTACAAATAAAGACACAATATTTCAAAGTGTGTTGTTAATCTTGTTGCTTCTGCCTGAAAGGGGTTAATTGATGTTTGTTTTAATGTGACTGTGAGAAGCAGAATTCTAATAAAGTTCTGCTTTTAGGGTTAAAAAAAAAAAAAAAAAAAACTTTCTGGTGGTTTTGTTTATCTCTTTTTAAAGTACCTGTTTGATGGGCGTGTACATTTTTGGGAGTTTGAGATTTCATGCTCAAAAAATGTAATGAAAAACATTTTCATGCCATGACACATCAAAACCTGATTTTACATTGTGATCTGCATTTTTTCATATAAAACTGTGTGCACTCTGAACACGCAAGCTTCCTTCTTTTTTTTTGGTTTTGTTTGTTGGTTTTTTTTTTTTACATTACACCAGGGAGACACTTTGTTCAGTTAGATTTTCAATGTCATTTATTGTGTTTTGATCAGTTTACTATTCACTGTCAGTATGGCTATATTGATACTTGGTGAAATCTTTGTAGATGCTCAGTCTTGGGCTGTAGGGGGTGCAGCAGGCTAATTTGCAAGTGTTTCAACCTTTCACCTCTGGAGCCCGTAGGTCACAAGAGAAATTAGTTTGTTATGTCACCCTAGCGCACAGTGGGCATAGCACACATCACAGAACCACCACTCAATTTGGCACAAGAAAGACTGTTCAGTTCAGGACTGAGGTGGGTTCTGAACATATAGGAAGCTCTCTTGACTGCTGGCAGTGTTCCTGACTCACCAAAGCCAAGGTCCCACCTGAGCACTGCATGAGACCCATGCCTGCCCGTGTGAAATGTGGTCGACGGACAGCCCATGCTGTCATCTAGTGAATAGATTTAGTGTTCATTAAGGAGCTGCCTTTTCTGAAGTTTCATTGAGCCTAGCTTCATTGCAATGAAACTGATAAACCAGTTGCAGGTTCCAGGCATAACACCTGATGGAAACATCTAGGAATTACTTACACCTGCTTAGCTGCTGAGGTCAAGATGTGATGGCTAAAAATATTTACTGTTACAATGACCGGCCATGTGGAAAACATAAATGATACACCTGCTTTCACAGTTCCTTTGCGTTGATCACCAGTCCTGCGTGCCCTTGCCAGCCTCCAAATTGGCACCTAGGCTGGTTTCTCAATGCAGTAATTCTCATGTGTACAGATGCAAGAATGTGGTAAATGAGTAGCATTATAAATGCTGGTGTTTTGTCATTCAGAGGTTGCTGTGCTTTGAAAAACTGGAATGCTGCAGTGACTAATTGAGGTCGCTGATTTGCATTCTTACATGCAATACTGAAAAACAACTTTTTCATTGATGGAAAATACCTTTTACTCAAATTATACATGTTGCACAATGGCTGTATAGGGTGTGGTGTTTTTAAAGAAGAGCATGCTTCTTCCAAAAAGTAGTTTGGGTTTTTTTGCCACACTTTGAGAAATAGATCTGTAAGCTGTTTCAACACTGAATTTCGAGACAACATTAAGTTATTGCTTGAAAAAGTTATTTTGCCATATTTATGCAATATTTGCTGGTGTCTTGTAATGACATTGTATTTACACATTTTGTTGTGTACAGTATTGACAATGTACTCTAGTTACTATTCAACCACATGAGAAGTGTAATTACAGTGCAGTAATAAACACTTCATTTAAAGTGTACAAATTGTAGAGGCCTTGTTTTGACAGTGAGTTTAATCTCCCATTGAATGACATGGTCACATGATAATAACAAATGTCTCTGCTTAAACAGAACAGTTTAGTGGTAGTTTACTGCAGTATATTCACAGAAATATTTGTGAACCTGGAGGTCTTGCTGTCTGTGATGTACTTTAAATGCAGTGAAACATCTTCGAATCCTGAATCTCACAGGTGGGTGGGTAACTATTTGAGGGGACAACTTGAAAAAAATAAAGTTAAAGTGAACCAGTACAAAATTTTTTTTTTTTTTTAAAGAAATAAAATGGCAAATCCCTTTGAGAGATTTATCTTTTTTTTTCTCAACAACTGTTATTTTTGCTGTGATAACAGCTGTTTTTTTTCACCCATGTGAACTACGGCTTTATATTTTAACTTTTTTTTTTTTTTTTAAACTGCAATGAAATAACAGCTGTCCAGCAACTAAAGTTTCAAAATGAATTTAATAGATAAAGCAATGGAACGCACTTGACGACTGGGCCAGCTCCTGATTAGTTGTGTGCTTGTTTTTTCTCCAATTAGTAAAAGAGGCCCTGTAAAATGATGTTATCGTTGTGTGAATATATAACATTTCACTTCAATGACAAGGTATACTTACTATTAAAATAAGAATAACTGTGGTTGATCCCGTGCAACTATTCAAACCACTGAACTTCTGCCACAGCGTTACAAGAGGGCATCCCCTAATTCTAAAAAGGGATTCCCATGCACAAATTACATTCGCTTCATATTAGCATAGAGAAATAAACAGACGCTACCATGTTTTGAACACACTCCTTGCTTTGCTGTTCTTATAGAAGGGGAACATCAAAGGCATCAACGTTTGTTCATCAATGTTCATCAAAAGAGTTTGGTTGGAGTGTGGATTTCCATGGAATAACCCATTGTGTGTTCATGTCTGACAAATACAGCTCTAGGTTTCAATGGGTTGAGTAACAGATACATGTAATAGATAAATGGTTTGTAAACGGTTGGTGCTCAAAAGAACTTTGACAAGTTACCAAAGTAATCAGTAGAGTAGTGAATTCCCCAAGCTGCAATGTGTGATGGCTGGGTAAGCTGCTTCTGGTGGTTAGTTACTGGAACAAGATGAGACCAAAGAAGAAGGAAAAGGGTGCACTTCCGTAGGGATGGGCAGATATTCAAAGCAGAAATAACCATGGAAACAGCACAAATATTTGCTTAAAATGACACAGAGCTGTCTGTGTTTGTGTGTACATTTGCTTAATTTTTATTACCTTTTATTTTTTCCCCCTGCACCCTTAAGGTATTTTTTTTTCTCTTGCTCAATAGCAACTCCTACTTGCAGAGGGAGGGTACTGCACTTCATGTCCTGGTACATCTGCAGCCAGTCTGTCCACGCGCAAACCATTTAGTGTTGAGTTAAGTTTTTTATTGGAACAAAAGGCTCTGCAGATGAGCCTGGTGATGTAAGCAGGCTTCGGTGAAAAAGTGTTTCATTAAGCCTGGCAGAAGACTCTGCTTGCCCATGTGATACAGTCATCTGTGCTGATAATCTAACTACACTTGAAAGTTCCCTTTGGAAAGTTCAGTCAGCTATAACTCTCTTTCATACTTTCAAGCTGATCCAGTGGTCTCAGTTAAGCTTGTGTTAGCTCGGGTTGATAATGAGGAATCAATCAAAATGTCAACTTGCTGTCTCCCCCAGGGCTCAACACCCCACCTTGCATCAGAACGTCCAGCTCTTGGCGTGATGGGAGAGCAGAGAACTTAAAGCATCCAGGAAAATCAGGTTGGAATGACCTACTCAAGCAGGACTGAGACTGTATGCAAGGCAAGTCCTCTTCATATACACAGATATCGCCTTACCTGCTGCTTATAATGTAGGAGCCATAATACACACCCAATATCTAGATGATACACTGTAAAGGATTAAAATCAAGGTAGGGTAGATTTTAGGGTTTAGGAATTCCAGCTCCTCCAGATTGCATTGATTCTTTCTTACTTAAAGAAAAGTTAATTTCTTTAGACATGAACCCTAACTTGCATGTTGATAATTTGGGTTAAACATTCTCTGGTTTTGCTCTGAAAGCTTCCTAAAAATAGATTGACACCAGCTGATATACAGGGAGGCATGTGCCAGCTCTGAATTTCCTTCAAACTTTAGGGACCCATATATCTGTTACTCAGTTTAAGGTTTCTCAGTTTATGTTTCAACCAATTGCCAGAACTGACATAGCAACCTAAGAAATTAAATTTAAAAAACAAAACAAAACAAAAAAAAACCCACTGGAGTCTTCTTAACAAATGAAGTGCAAATGGCAAAGTGTGATGTTTGTTTTTCAAAATCTGAATTTTCTCCACTGCTAGAGCAAAGGTATCCTATACAGAGTAGCGATATTCAGTAGGTTCAGATTCAACTTTGGTATAGCCGTGCTCTTTGCGCAGTATTTGAAGTGCAAGCAGCAAGCGCATTAATTGTTTCACACATACGCACAGGCAAGTGATGATGCCCTGGAGGTCTGCGTTAATACACCAATGAAAAGCAATGAGGACATGAAGGGGGGACGGACATTATTGTGTTTTGCAAATATATATATATTGTAACTCTTTTTACTGAGAATACAATGCCTTCCTCCTTCAAAGAACTGGATGACATTCAGTATGGAATTCTCACAAACAGCCTGCATAAGACACTCTAGTGTTCTAAACATGGATTTCTGTGTTAACCTATGCCTTTATAAAACATTCACATTTTTTTTGTTTAACTTTACCAAGCATTATGCAGCATACCACAAAAAAAATATGTCATAGAACTGTGATAATGCATATTTTCCATTTAGTTAGATTATGTGTTACAAATTATTATTATTAGGTAGATCTATGTATCGTTACTATATATATACTGTTGGTAATGTGTGCTTTAGCAACCATAGTGGCCAAAACAAGGCCCCTTTTTAATGATCTAATACAGCATTTAGATCTAGTGCTGTTTAGATCCATTGGCTATACCACTCAACACAGACGTTCATCCAGATTTGTGACACTGGCCGATAACTTTGCAGATTAAGAAAGAAATAACAAAGCTGCTATTGCACTAACACGTGAAATATTTATTTAGTTTTGCAACATCTCCAGTTTGGATTAAACTCCGGACTGAATGGATCCAGTAAGTGGCCTACTGTCTTCTGTACTGTCGCGAGGTTGAAATGATATCACACCTTAAACTCCTACTAAACGTAAATAAATAGAAACGCAGTTGTGGCTTGCTTCGCCTGTCCCTGTCCATGACTCACTGTGTAACAGTAAGAGGGGGTTTATAGGACAAGACAGCTACAGCCTGGAGGCACGTCTTGCCAAGAGATACAGTATCATGGTTCTGAATCTGATCCACACTGTTTTACAACAGTTGCTATGGGGAGGTTTAGAGAGGGGTCAGGGGGGTGGGGGGGGCATTGCAAAGACATGAAGGTTTGGGAAGGATTCCTAATGTCTTTGAGGACCACATTATCTCTGGAGATCCACCAGGGGCGGGCAGAATGAGTGTTGGATGTTCTGCAGAGTCCGCGCCTAGTGCTGGTTAAAGGGAACCAACTGGCCAATTTAGAAGAAATTGCAGAAAATTGAGGTTAACGAGCATGTCCAGATCGGAGCAGGAGTGGGAATTTCACAGCCATCTGCAAGGGACCTGATCCAGCTACTTTTTCACTTAAATATGTATATAGTGAGATAGTGCCAGCAATGCGTACTGCCGTAGCATGATGATGAGATCAGGAACCCTGTGCATTTTATGCAGCTAGTCATTTAGAAGGAGAATGTGTAAGACATTTACAGACTTTTTATAAAGTAAAACAACCTAAAAATCGTCACTTTATATAAGGGGAAGGGTGCATGCTTGATTGGGAACCCCCTTTTTTTATTATTTTTTTAAGAATGGTATTTTTCCAGCTGCACACATGAAAACATGCTTGCACAGAACCCTTGAAATTATTATTTTTATTTTTGAACTGGGATCCCTTTAAAAAAATAAACTTTTAATCATTTCTAATAATAATAATAAACACAAAATTTAGTGAGATATGAAAATGTGGCCCAGTGGGTATATTCATTCCCTTTAAAACTTTTGTGTTTACAGTAAGCCCTATGCAAGTGATTTGACCACTTTGTATAAAAAATATCAACAGAGAGGAATAAATAGCAGACCACAATGGAGTGGGCCCAGGCTTCTCCTGTGTAACACAGTGAAATCCAACAACCCTTGCAGAAACATTCGCTCCCATCCTCGTTATGATGTCGCCCCAGGGAGCAAAGCATTCTGTACGTTATAATAAGGGTAGCTGATATAATGAAGGTCATTTTAATCAGAGCTAATGTGCTTGGGAGTCAAAATGTAGAAGCCTAACATCAGGAGTAGCCTCATCACACAGACCCCACGAGGCATACACAGATATTGTTATCTTGGCTAAACTGAATCTCATACTGCCTTGTAATATAGTTTGTCTAAGCATCAGGGTAACCTTTGCAAGGTATTACAAGACACTCACATGCTGGCTTTAGTAATGCATGTTGGCTTATTGCTAATCCACCGATGAAAGAGTCTTGGGTAAGTTCAGAATCCATATGCACAAACGTGAACACTAAAAGTTTGTAAAACACTCTTCTTTCGTTTAAACTCCCATAAGCTACTGCATGAGTTACAGAGACATCTGAGAGCTTGAATACACACGTTAACGCCAGCTGGTGAAGCCTCAGCAACGTAAAGCGTTTTTTTTTTCAGTTCTTTTAAAGACAAAACCTTAAAATAAATGTGGAGTTGAGATGCTATAATATTTGAAGACCTTTAGATTTAATTTGGTTCTCCTGCCACCAAGGACTTGCTGAATAAATCTCTTCGGTTATTATTCGAACAGTATTTCTCAGTGTGGAGGAACGGGCATTTTGAAGTGGTCGTCGTGTTTCTTTATTTTAAATTAGGCTGTCATGAGGAGCTGAGGGACGGTTTTTCAAGCTGCTGTTTATACTACAGTAAACTTCTCTCTCTATCACTGTTGTCATATATTAAGGCAGTAGTACCCGTGGCAGAGAGAATGGCCAGACTGGCAGTAATAATCCCTAAACTAATGTTATTATTGCGTTTTATATGTAAATTAAAATAAGGAAATAACATGGAAAGAAACTGCAATGTCTACTGCTGCAAGCAGAACCGGAGCAGGCATGCTGTAAGCAGGTTGCAAGGGTGAAATGGAGCTTTTGTCCCTACACTATGCCCTAGTATTGGCACATGCTGTATGTGTATATGTATGTGGTACATTTACTTTAATACCACCCAAGAGATGCCAACTACCTCACAGCTAGGTATTTATATGCGTTTTGAGTCTGCATAAAAGATGTATGATATTGATATCGGAAAGTTTATTATTATTACTGGGATTGCAGGTCTCAGAGCGCATTTCGAGGCAGGAGTTCAGGTTTTGATTGTTCTCTTCATTCGAGCACAGTATTTACTGGCTAGCGGTGTACACTTAGGGACTGGGAGACAGATGGCATTTCTCTTTTTTCCAATATATCCAGTTAAGAGGGATGCCACGTTGTCTGGCCAAGACTGTTTATTTTTACACAAAAGTATTGCAACAGTTCACATTAAACCTCCGGCAATATTGAGAAGACAGAATACACTTACCAGCTAATACAATATCAGATAAGTAGGATTTTAAAAGAAATACGTCTTGCTTCCTTCTCTGCTCCTTGTTAGTTTTTTTCGCTGACATATTCTGTGCCTCATTGCCTGTTTGAAATATGTTACATCAAGACAAGCTGTGTTACAAAATAAAAAGTAGTGACAAAAAGACATTTACAGTAAAACAATGAGATCCACCACTGGGATGCATTCCATATTCATTCCATCGTTTCTCTAAATTAATTTATTGCATCTTCAATATCCCCTTAAGCCCCTTTAAGCATCACACAGTACTGTGATTCACATCATATCCATAAAGCTCAACTTCACACAGAAATTCACTAACCCTGATCTTGAGCACTCAAAAACAGTGTTGTTAGCGAGGCTGGCTTTGTCACCCACAACGGGGCCTGTGTATTTGAGAGAGAGAGAGAGAGAGAGAGAGAGAGAGAGAGAGAGAGAGAGAGAGATGCCCCATGTTTTTTCGGCAGCCTCTATAAAAATTACCCCACTCTAACCTCTGCCCTCTCTTTGCCCCTATCATTCAAACCTCACGCTGCTCTTTGTGGGTTCTGTGTACCAAGTGAAATTATCTTTTTTGTTTCACATCATTAGTTCCATCTGTTGTGCAAGCGCGGGCCGTCTGTTTTAGAGCCGTCCCATTCTGTGGCTAGGGGCAGTACAGTATGGCACTGGCCCCAGGCCCGCGGCTTGTGCCTCAACCCCAAATGGCTGCTGTCAGTTTTCTAACCACATCACACACTCCCAATCAATGCTCACATTTATTATTCAGGAGGGCATATTATGTAAGTTTGCTTCAGTTCTCATCTTTGGGGGAGGGGGGGTAGGTTTGGGGGGGGGGGGGGCCTCCTTTTTCAAGTTCAATTACAGAACTGTGCATTTATATTGCAGTGTTTGATGAAAAGAAAAGTTCAGTATGATATATATGAATGAGGATCAAAGTTGTGGGATGCTCATATCAAAGATGACTTTGCATTGAGAACAAAATAAAACCTGTTCTGTCTGTGTGCAAAAGCATGCTGTTGCAGTGTCTGTGTGTGTATTGGTTGGTGCTTGAATGCATGCTTCACATGCTTTTCCACCAATGGTGCTTTTGCAGTTTAAAGAGCATGGTGCATCTTTCATAACTAATTCGATTAATCCTGAGCTCGCTGAAACTGGAGTTAGTTATTCGCATCCTCTTTGTTTTATTTGCAGTTGTCTTCTAAGATTAAATTATTCCTGTGTTTTATGTATCTTTATGAAGTCCCAAGAGGGATTCATCACTGGGGTGACTCTCATGCACATGCTGTTTTAAAACAACAGGAGAACAGGCATGTATGGTAGAGTAGGACAGTTAGAATGCATTGTATTGCATCTTTCATGCCATGCTTCTCAGGGTACATTAACTAGTCATTGGAGGTAATCCCTAGCAAAAAAAAGTTTTAAATTTGGACATAAATTCAGAAGTGTCATGACCTGAGAGTCTCTGCAGTCTAAGGGGATCATGGGTCCCGCTGCAGAACTGTTGACCACTGAGATAAACTGGGGCCCGTGTCAAGGTAAAAGCAATATTCAAAACGTAGAACACCTGCAGAATAATCTTCAGAAGCCTTATTGCTTGTAATTGAGCGGTCTAGTAGTTTCATGGTTCATGTATCTCCTGTTGCATGAAGTGCCATGCTGTCCTTGCAGGTTTTGGATCATTCTGATTGTGTATAAGTGAAAAGGTGAGTGGAACCACTATTGAGATTAGCTTCCTAATCCCAGACTGCACATCTTCTTGACAAATTGGCCATGTTCTCAACCGCAGCTCAGTGTAAATATGTATAAGAGGACAGGAAAGTTTAGCATGGAGTGAGAAATGAGCATTACTAATGAGATGTATGGAGATGGCAGGGACAGCCAATAGGGCACAGTGAAGAGCATTATGAATATGTGACATGGATAGTTCCACACCTGACAGACGTGGAGTGATCACATCATTGAAGGCGGAAATATCTAAAAAGGCGGAACTAGTATCTTCCTTTTATTGAAGTTTCTAACAGAAGTCCCATTTGGCTCAGTAATGGTTTATAATGGTGTGAACTGGTTTGCACAATCGTCGTACGCTTACTGGTTCTCTGCTAAACCAGTCAGTGACTGGCGCTTCCTTCCTTCCGTGCTGCTGATCCAAACACTGCAAACTGCAATATTTGTTAGAACGATTATAAAATATAAAGCTTTTGAAAGGAGGCATATTTAGTTTGAATTGATTCTGTGAAAACCCCAGAAGCGAATTTGCTTTCATTTTGATGATATTAAGAAAAAAAAAAAAGAATGATGTGTCAGTTTCATCTCTCCATTACTTTACCCATTAGAGTGAAACTGGCTGATTTTATTTCTTGCTCCAAGAGTATCTCTTATTTTCGTGATAAAGTGAAAATTCCAAAGCGTATTAAGACTGAGTGACACGCATATAGTGTCTGAGAGCAGGAGTAAAGTAAGTTGTCTGTATCTGGTTTCAGCTCATTTTTGGTCAATTTCCCTTTGCGATCAAATATTTCACTTTCCAGTAGAACCCTAATGGAAGTTTCAGGTTAGTGAACCCTTTTATTCTGTTGTTGCCATTATGAAGTCAGTGTTTCATATTTCGGCCCATCAGAAACAACAGGAGATTTTTTTTTTTTTTTTTTTTTTTTGTGTGATTCAAAATCCCAGTTGGCATTAACAGGTCACCATTAACAGTGATCTCAAAGGGGTTTAATAGGAAATGTAATATGTAAGGTTTTCTACTGTTTAATTAGCTAATGAAATATATTTCGCACTGGCACTTTATTTAAAAAAAAAAAAAAAAAAAAAAAAGCCCTCCCCTGTGAGATGGTGTGGTCTGCCGCATGGCTGGTGGCCTTGTGGATTATACCAATATTCGCCTGTGCATTGATAGCAATTGTATCAAAAACAGCTGTTAATACGGAGTGTACTATACATGTTTAGATGTCTTGTCATCTAAAGCTTGGTAAGCAGGTGCAAAACAGGTGGACAGGGCTGCAGAATAGTTGTACACACACGCATAATGGGACCCGGGACCCAGAGATTTTCTTCAAGCTAGCATTTTTGGGAGCCAAAGGGAAAATTCCGGCTCTTTTTTTGCACAGCTAATGGAGTCTCTTGTCAGATTCGAAGTTAAATAGAAGTGTTAAGCCTAGCCTATTTTATTTTTCTGTTAATTGCAAATGTATAATTATTTGGTTGAGTTAAATAGCCATGTGAAATGTATTGAAATCACTGCCCCTTTCCAGTCTGTGCCCCTAAGATGTACTTTCTGCTACCCTGCAGATGGGCCATCGTGATGGTTTTCATCCAGGGAATGGAACCACGAGCACGACTGCTTGCTGTTGACTGCCCATATGTTCTGTATAGCTGTTGTTTGTATAGCTATTTATAATGGAGATCAAATGCTTTTTTTAAATTTATTTTTTATTAAAGAATTTCAGCTGTGAATTGTAATGGAGCCCTCTCCTGCAGCTCAAGGTTTTTGAAGCAGTCCAGCCTCCTCTACAGGACCTCCTCCCGCTCCAAAGCAATTTCCCCTTAGTTCTCCCTGGAGAGTCCGCGTTATTCTGTGGGTTTTATTTAATCTTGTTGGGAGGGTCTTGACTTTTTGATATGTGCCCTTTGGTGGGCCTCGGGGAAAAAAAGTGTATTTGTTTAAACTTTAGACAGTACAGCAACACAATCCTGGGGGGGCTTTTTCATACATCTTTAACCCCTTGTCCTCTACAGAATTTCAGGATTTTTTTTCCTTCCTTCCTTTTTTTTTAAATACCGTATTTTACAGACTTGTGAGTAAGCGTGCCCTGCAATATAGACTTTCAGATATTTCAATGACAATGCTATTAATCAAACGTTGCTGGAAGGGAGCCACCTTAATATAGAGATGCTAAACAAGGTTTTAGGGCTGTGTTGTTACAGGTAAGATGTAACAGAAGAGATGTACTGTGCTACTTTTTGCACTGTTCTACAGTATACTGTACATTCTAGATTGGAGTAGTTGGCATTGTTTCCCTTTTATTTCTCTGTGTATTTAAGATTTTCAGCTTGGCAAACCATGGTAAATTATGCTTATTTTGTGATTAGTGTTATTATAACCAGCGGAAAACATGGTAAAACTGCAAAAATACTGTGCAGAAATAGTGTGGTAAACTTCTAAAAGGGTACGACCAGTTACAAAAAACTTTGAATCCTAAGCCATTATTTAGTGATGAGGTGGTAGTATGTAAACCTGCAGGATAACAAAAAAAGCCTTAGTTACCTTCACCCAACCTTTAGTAATGTTTTCGAATTCTCTCAGCAAAGTACTGCTATTAACAGGTTAATGCTACAGCAACTGTACTTGAGCAAAGTTATTACTGTACCATTAAACCAGTTGCAAGAGGAATGGCTTCTCGTTGCAAATGTTCTCCTTGTACAAATGCATCAGAATTGCTGGAAGAAGGCTGTGGGGAAATGGAGTTTTAAAAGCTACATATTCTCTTAAAGCTTCCCTGTCCTGCATTTAAAGACATGCAAATGATATTCTTGATAACAATGCTTATTTTGTGATTATTATTATTATTATTATTATTATTATTATTATTATTATTTTATTATTATTATTATTATTATTATTATTTTCTTTTTTTAAAGATTGATACCGAAACTTTATCCTGTAAAGCTATGAATTGCCCTGCTGCTAAAGGCATCTAGCTGAGTTATTCAATTGCTGTGTGTCTTTAGCATTACATAAAAAAAGAACAGCTACTTCTAACAAAGATCAAATTGTTGTAATGCCTAATTAAATTAGGAGAAGCTCAAATTCTACCTTGTCCAGACAGGTTATGTTGTGATTTAAAACATAACTGGGTTGTCTGTTCTGGTAATAATCTCCTTTTTTGGTAGCAAGGCAAACAGTTTTTTTTTTTTTATTTTTTTTTTTAAGTGTTATGGTTTTCTTAATTAAGCCTCATAAAAAAAATAAATAAATAAAGGTTTCATTTCTGACAGAGATCGAAGCATAAAAAAGAGATAGGAATTTTTAATTAAAACTCAACAGGGGGATGGCTCACAACATGAGGAAGCAATTAGAAATGCGAATTTACAACCTACTGTGTTTTTTCCTGTCTTTGCATCAAATGCTAGTGTTTGCTTAGTTAGCTGCAGTGTGACTGGCTCTCATTATGTGTTTTGTAAAGTTTTTTTTTCTTGGTAAAAAAAAAACACAATAAGGGCTTGTGATTATAGGTTTGGTTTGCTGCCAGCGCCTGCTGTATAACCCTTTCCAACCCTGTCTGCATAATAATGTACGTTGCTTATTATTGGTTATTAAGTTTAGCTAAAATTTAACAACTGATTTCTTTAGATTTCATTTATTTAATAGTTAAGGGGGTTTGGAGTCCAATGAATAGAAATTGAACAAGTCAACTGGGCAGAAAAAGAAGATGGGAGAACTTTGCACCGTCCCTTTCAAAATAGGGCCTGTGGACTTGAGTGGCTCTTTGGAATGAACAGCATTTGATTCATTTAGAATTTAAGGTGCAACGTTTCAGCTAAAAGGAACATCATCAAAGGTGTTATGCTCCACTTTGGACCTCCTACCAACAGGCAAGTGCAGTAGCAATTCGTATGGGTGATCAGTGCTGTAGGTATATCAATGTGCATGCCATTACTAACAGAAAAACAACTGTAACCTGCCCATCCGCTCACCTCCCCTTCTGTTTCACCCTCAACTCTTAATGGAGCTTATCATTAAAATAGGGAGCATTGGTCATTTTAAAGAGTTACAAAACTATGTTTTCACACATTGTGTGCTGGACTGAAAAGGCTGTAATCAACCAATGAGTCAGCGTTTCTGCTAGCCCATGAATGTGATAATACCCTTGATAGTGTTCCATTCAATGGGGTTGATAGCAATGCGATCGGGCGAACAAGAGCCAAAGCTTAGCAGTTTTGACCCAGAGGCTATGAAGGTGAAATTCACAGTTTCTGTAATTTGAACGTGCGAGTATAAATAGTACAACACTAGAGTAGAGAGTGTACTGTAAACACTAACAGGGAATACGGTGCAGGAATTCAATATCAGGGTCTGGGTGACTTTGTAAATCTCTATATCATGTAGACCCTGAGATTAAACAGAAAACAACCCTTGTGTCCTCAAGGAGGAACCATCTTGTTATCTAATATACACTGACACACGAGGAACTGGGTAAGTGACAGGTGGTTTACCTTATATGTTCATCAACTGACATAAGCTCTCAGGATAGCCAGTAAAAAAAAAAAAAAAAAACACCCTTTTTGTTTTGTTTTTGCAAACTTTCCAGAGGATAAACATACAGTAAAGTGCATTGATTTTTTGGTAATCCAGTACAACACCGCTTACATTGAGTGGTTAGCTGTTTCTCTTCACTGCACATTGGACCTGCTTTATTTCATTGTTTGGCATTTGCGGCTAGATTTGGCCCTGTAGGCCTTGCCTAGATATACCCAATTGTGAGTGTCCTTGTGCCCCAGAAAGACATTTACTTGTAAACATGTGTGTATATTGCTGTATAGCTTATCCACAGCTGTATGTGTTGGTCTTTTAAATCTATCGTTTAATAGAAAAGCAATAATGTTCTGGTGTCGAGCATTTTTTTCTGTATGGTGTCATTTTTAAAAAGTTTTGAAATAAATGTTTCCAAGTGCCTCTGATGGGCTGAGTTATTCTAGTACGATACTGGGTAGGTCATTAATCAGATTTTTGGGCCACTGTCTTTAAAAAACTTAATTTCCCCCAAAACATGTGTTATTTTATGAATTAAAAGTCTTAGACATGCATGGTGTTAAGAATACCATAAGGGGAGTGTGCATTCTTAAAAACACAGCAAATGCTCAAAGTGTGTACCAAGTGATTGGATTTCTGAGGACAGCTGATACTGAGAGTTTTGATGGCAGGGGATATGAGATTTTCTGTTAGCCTGCTGTACATGGTGAGTTAAACCCATTTTCTTTTATACGTTGTACTAAGTCTTTTTTTCTTTTAAAAAAAAGAAACGTTTGCCAATTGACATTCAAGTCATGCTTGTTTTCGTTATTGTGTTTGTGGGGTTTTTTTTTTGTTTTTTTTTTTTCTTTCCTGTGAACTTGTAAGATCCTTGAAAGGTACCAAGCTAATTTTAGTAATTATGGATACTGGCACTAAAACGATAGGTCATTTAGAGCGCAGATAAGTGAACAAGAACGTCTCATTTTAAAACTTAAATAAATAATATCGGTTCGCTATGTTTGTAAAGCAGTGGAGATGAGGATTTGTGTTTTTCGTATTTCCGTGTCTTTGTTGCATTTGGTCTGATAGATATTTTTTCAGAAGTAAAGTAGCCTGGGTAATTTCATGATCTGCCTGCTAAACTTGCATTAAGTGTTGTCAATACTGCTTTGTTGACTGTTGCGTTATGTTTCAAATAACTGCATCCTCACATTGCATATGTACAATTTTAAGGGTGACTTAAAACAAAGGTCTTGGGTAAAGATATCGTGCAGTGGTCTGGAATGTACTGCTTATACGTGCAGTAAATGTTTAAGTTAAACTACCTCTATATGAAGTTAAAGTACATTTTACGCGACATACACTAACACCTAGGCTGAAGATACTGTTGCAAAGTTACTGCTGCAGAATAAAACTATTTACATTGCTTTGTATTTTCTTTAAACAGAAACACGTATAATTATCCACGTTGATCGTACATTTGGAGTATAATCTTTTAAATACGACGTTTTGTGGCAGGTGATCAAATTTTCCAGATTACCTTTTAAGTATAAAAATCTCAGAAATGTGGTGTGTGTGTGTATGTATGTATGTATATATATGTATATATATATATATATATATATATAATATATATATATATGTGTGTATATATATATATATATATATATATATATATATATATATATATATATATATATATATATATATATATATATAAGATATAATATATATAAATTTACCGTCATGCAGAAAAACATCACAGGTTTCCGACATTAGGTTCGAGAATATTTATAACATTTTTACGATATATTATATAATAAAGCTAAAATTTCGAGTACTAAAATCATGAAATCAATTTGCAAAGTATCAACTTTTGAAAATTTTCAAACTTGTAATGTATTGGCTGTTATATATATATATATATATATATATATATATATATATATATATATATATATATATATATATATATATATAATGTTTACAAAATAACTTCGCGTTTAGAATAAGTATGGCTAGTTTGTTAGACCAAAATATTATTCATACAGCACGTTTGCGTTTTCTGTATAGTTGAGATAATTTTGACCAGGGAAAGATTGCTGAGATGAAAGAAGGTTAGTTTGTTTAAACATAGATTTTTCCCTTACGTTGTGTTAGTTTTACTGAGAGTAGACGAATGGGGACAAATGTTCACGAAAAAGGCAGTTGACAGAAATGCTTGGAAATGCTTTACACCCTGAGCAGCTGCTGTTTTCAATAACCAGTTACGCAGTGTCAAAACAGACGGCTCTCATCCCTATCAAATTCAATTCGACCTCGCTGAAACGAACGCGCTTTTTACTATAATGCTGCCGTAGTGGAAACTTAAAAAAAAAAAAAAAAAAAAAAAAAACATACTTTGCAAAATTTTGTTATTTAACGAAAATATGGAGAGAAAACTCAACTGCTTTGGGGAAAAAAACAAACAAAAAACAAAAACAAAAAAAAACCCGCTGGTATCCAAGGACTGATTAGATGACACGCAGTGTATTACATTTTGCAGACATTCTAACAGCAATATGCAAGATGGTTATCCCCCGGGGCAGCAGAATTTTTATACCCTTCACACAAGGTCAAAACCCCCCTCTGTCTCTGTGTGTGTGAAAGACTGGTAGTTGAAAAAGGGCCATCATTTTCAGAGTACTGTAATGTAGTTACTTAGGAGAGACAGAGAGAGAGAGAGAGAAGAACCAGAGACTGGATCATTTTGGTTTCTCATTTACTGTGTACTCGTGTTTGATTTCGCGTTATGTTTAGCTCTTAGTATTTTTGAGAACTGCTAAGGCTACGTTTTTCTAAGGCGAAATGGGTCTCTTTTATTTAAAAAATGTAAGGAAAAAGAACCCATCTGGTGTATAAATAATTCAGATGGCTCAAGTCGGTTCCTGTTGCTGTTTGTGTTTGCACTCCGTTCTTCCCCTTGACATCTCTCCGGAGTCTTGTTCTCGACGCTATGAGGTAAGTCGTAGAAGATACATCCGAGGAAGTTTGGGAGATGTGTGTGTACACAAGTCTTTTTCTTTTTACCTGTTTCACAAACGCCCAGTGGCTACAAAAGTATTAAAAGTTGTCGAAAAAGAATGAATAAACCCATGGAGCGACAACGTGATAGCCGGCTGCGTGCGTGTATGTGTACAGGGCGAGTTTGTGGGTGAGTGTATGTATGCAGGGGGGTGGAGTTGACACGGGGTGTGGCAGCTAGTACAGACCCCTCCTAAATTATTTTAAGAGTAGGTTTAAGTTCATCTGGTTGTACAGCTTCAATTCTATGTCACTCCTTCAGCCCCCAGTAATTATGCGATCGAGCCCTCCCTCACCTCTTAACCTGTGTGACATGAATGCAGTTAGCAAGTCATCCGCTATTCTGACGTCCAGTCTTTCTGGGCTTTTTAAGAGTACATTTAAACCTGCGTACGGCATGTCAGTTTGTAGTATAGTCAGGGTCGACACAACAAATGAAAAAAAAAAGTTTGAATTAATTAATTACAAATCTACTTGCGTTATTTGAAATTCAGTGGAGGTTAATATCACCGCTGTGGCAGGTGTGCACCTGCAGTACAAAGCTGTATATTCAAGTAGGTACAGACACTGGCCTTTATTGTGAAGGTTAATCACAGCCTTAGCGGTCCGACCTCTAACCCTGCTGTGGTCACAGGTTTGGGATCACTGATTGGAAGAGGTGTCCCTCTCTAATTGACTGAAATCATTTTCCAGGGAAAGTGTGTTTTAACCAGAAGAGGGAGGTTAGAGGAGCAAATGTAGGGTTAATGCTCTTTCACAAATACACATTCATGGTATGCGTTTATAATTTGGTCTGCCGTGCTACAGAATAACACAGATAGCAAGCATGACGATTGTTTTATCATGCAAAATATTATGTGTGCCCCCGTACCCCTTTTAAATAAAGCCCATTTGCAAGTTAAGCACACTTCACGATGCAGGAGCCAGGCCTGCATAAAGGGACTACTAGAATAACGATGAACTGCTTGTGACTTGGCTGTAGAATAGGGGTTTCCCCTTGACTACTCAGGTAACCGCCCTCGCTGAGGTGAGGCCGAACCGGTCGACCTCTAAGGCCGGGAAGCAAGGGACTTCCCCCAAGGGAAAACTAAGAAAGGATAGGAGGGCAAACCAAGGTCTCTCTGGCTTACTGAGTCGTCCAGTCAGAGAGGTCAGACTCGGCTGACGCTCCGAGGCCGCACGGAGATGGCGATCTACACAGGGAGAAGAGCTGGAAAATAAGAAATAAACACATAGAGGGCCAGTTTATCAGATGAATCAACAGTGCAATGTCTTTAAAAGACACAAAGAGAAGAAATTACATGCTGCAAATAACCACAACCCCAATTCCACCAAAGCCACACAGCAAGCTTCAAGTTAGTTAGTTATTTTTGCTGGATAGTTACAGTAGTAAGGCATTTGATCTGAGCTTGCCTGCAAAAAGCTGAATATAGAAAACGGCTAAATTCTGTTGTTGCAGTCGTATCCTTTGCCGATAACAGTTTTGGTTTTCGCTTGATCAGGTGACTAGTGGTAACAGGGTTTGCTATTTCATTTTTTATTAATGTGTTCGAAATGACAAAGAGTATCAGAAAGACTGCAGTTGTAAAGAATCATTCCTCCATTATTAGGTAGAGGTGACCTCTGATTATCCAATTCAGTGCTGCCGTTTCAGTGGTACAGAATACGAATGCCTGCTCTTGCACCTTTCCTGTTGATAGTAGTGCTGTTATCACTACTGTATTAGCATATCCAGATACTGTGTGTTTAAGGGTTAGGTGAGTCTCATATTGCTCCGTATTGAGTCCCTGCTGGGAGAATTGTAATCCTGTAATATTGACCACCCCGTGAACACCACCTGCAAACGCCAACTCCTGGTCACTTGCTAGTTGGGAAGGGTGGGTGGCAGAAACTGTATGCAAAAGTAGACAGGCATTTGCACTGTGCCAGGTCTTTAAAAATGAGTAATAACACTAATACTAATTAAGTAAGCATCTATAAGGAAGTGAACTGACCAGTCTGGTCAGGATTCCATTCTCTTTAGGCAAATACAGCAAGTTCTGTGTCTCTTCTTTTAAAAGGCAGGTGAGGATGTGATAGTAAGATTAGCTTAGTGGTCAGATTGAAAGCAGTGATTTACTTTTTAAAGGATAATGAACTTAAAGGCCTGTATCTCCTTGCGTTTGTGAGTGAAGATACTCTATGAGAATAATTCACTTTTACTGTTTTTGCACGGCAGTGAGTCTGAATAAAAGCTTTTTTTAACAGTATGTTAAATCTCCACCCCCCCTCCCTTTTTGGAGATCAGCAGTAAATACGTCTTTATGGATTTCTCTGCAGCTCAGGGGTTAATTAAACTGGTGTGGACAGTAATTGGGGTTTTAACAGTTTATGCACAAAGCTTTTCAAACAAGGGGCGCAGCTCAAATGAGAAGTTCATCCATTGTGTTTGCTCAGATGAAAACGGGGTAAGCATTTACTACCCTTCATATGGAACTGTGCGGCACCCCTCTCCTCACGACACTCGCTCACACACATGCACACACTATCATATCATGCCTTTATTTAATTCTGAGTTGTTTGTGCCGCAAGGCCAGCCTCTAAATTATTGTAAGCTCAAAGAACGGGGGGATTTTTTTCACTCTTTTTTTTTTTCTTTTTTGCAGAAGCATGCTTTCCAGTTTTTTACCGCGGAACCATGAGACTCTTCTAAGAGTCGGGATAAAAAAAAAAAAAATACAGACAAGGCCCTCTGAGTCCCAACCTTTCTCTCTCCTGGCACCTCGCGCTAATCAACCCCTATAATTTATGCAGAAAATATGATTTATATTTAATTTCACTACACTTGCATTGTTAATTTGAGATGTAATTAACGCGTCGCCACGGCAACTAATTTCGCAATGCCGTAAATTATCGCCGCCTTTTCATCAAAATTCAGTTACTTTAGCTCCTGTGTGCAATGTACTGATGCAATTAGGTTACCAGGGCAACCCAAAAGTGTTCAATTTCTTTTGTGTAATTGCAATGAGGCAGAAGTTTTTATATCAGAAGTCATGTTTGCTTTTTATTTTTTAGTTAACAGAGAGCAAATACACACATGTGCACATCCTACAAAGGAATTTCAAACCCAGATCACAGCAAACACACATACATATACATGTATACACACAAATAAATAACAGAACAGAAAATATATAGGATAAATCATTTATCATCCGTCCATACAGTAAAATGTGCTCGTGTATTGGTTTAAATTATTCAGAAACTCTTTTAAAAGTTTGACAGGGTGCCCTATTTCAGCCAACAGAATATTATATGTTTTTTATACTTTTGTTCATCTAAGAAAAGAAAACAAGCAGCAATTTCAGTAACTTGTATCAGAATCCTGGTTTTCTGACCTGGTTTTTGAAGGCTTTGTTTGTTCACCAGTATAACCAGTATCCGGTCCACGAATGGTGGCCTGGTTACAGCTTGGTTCTGCCGTTTTAAATGGGACTTTATCTACTTAGCTTGTCTGCTTCAGCGTAAAATGTCAGGTCATTGACTGTTCATCTGTGGTTAACTGGAAAGATAATTCAATTTGTAAGCAGGGGTTTGAAATCTTTTAGCCCCATCAGTAATGCCAAGAGGGATTATAAAGTTCAGAAGCATAGCTGCAGTTTGACTGGCCACCAGCAGAGGCCAAAACATGACAAACTGGAAATAGTGGGGTTTTTTTGTTTTATTTATTTTTTTCGTGAAAGCTGTACTTCTAATTTTAATAATTTCTTTCTTTCTGATTTTTCATCTATCCCAGGGAATATTTCCTTTCACCAAAACATTTTCAGAATGGAACTAAACAGTTTTTTTATGGATAGTATACAAGCTGTAAACTACTCAGAACAAATGGACTACCCCTTACCTATAAGTCATTTGTTACTTGCTAGTATCACAACCTTAAAATAGTTGTATTCCCTTCAGAGAATTTGCCTTTGCCCCTGCACCTTCTTCTGGTACTGTTCCAAAATTATTAATTAAAAATGAGTAAAAATGTGTGAAATCTCAGATAATAATTTGAAGGTCACTTTGATTTGTCCTGGACAAAGGCATGAGGGAAAAAAAGTGCATTCAAACAAGTTCTTAAAAACACCTTTTAAAAGAAAACAAAAGAACTTGACCACCTTATTCAAAGTTCAGTATGCTGGTCGCAGTGTAGTATAGGTTGAACAAATGATGCTTTGGGTGTAAATAGCTTTGAAATACATTCCTGCAACGTGTTTCTGTTGGGTTCACCCCAAAGGTATTGTATTTATTCCACCACTTTCTCAGAGGTGAATAAGAACAGAGAGCAGTGGAGGCCCTTATGTGTGTGCTCTCTTTGGTGTCATTATACATTTTGAAAGTGAATCAATATTTTGACTGATGATCAGCGTTTGATTTTCAATGTTTCGCTAATGATTTACCTGCGATTCAGAGGGACAGAAACATCTTCCTCTGAAAGATTTCCTTTTGTCTGCTTATTGTCTGGGCTGCCAGGAAACAACAAATTAACAGATCATCCTTTCTGAAAAAGATGTGCAGTATAGGGGGAGAGCATTACACTGTATGGTATATTTTTAGATGTGGGGGGAGAGTCGCAAACAGTCTGTATTAAAAGCATGTTTTTTAGTTCAGTTGTGACAAACTGGATTTCACAAACACACGTCCATTTTTTCCACTTCGTTGCCAAGCGAGATGTTTACTTTAGCATGGCAAATGTGCATGATAGTATAAAAATATCATATACCATGCTTTCCCTCTATTGTTCTTCTAGTTTACTGCCTTATACCATGGTTAACCATCCCTTCACCATGCTTTTACCCTTCCAGAAACATTTTATAAGAGCGTTTTGAAGTACCTTTTACTGTTTTAAATGAAATAAAACACTACAGCTGCAATCTTTTTTTTTTTTTTTTTTTTTTTTTTGCATTTTAAAGTTGCTTTGATGTGCCTTGCTTTAATTCATTGCCATTTTATTGTATTTCGTAATTCCCTTTTTGTAATAAAAAAGGCTACTCTTTAATGTCTAAAATAAGTGACAGTGCAAACTTATAAAGTAAAAATGCTCGTAAATGTTTACAGCATAAGTGCGTTTTCCATATCGTAAGATTAAAACTGCAGACAAAAAATGTTTTGATACCAGGCATGGATGTACCGCTATTAGGTTTTGTCCTGCATGAATTAATGTGATTCGTTTTTTAGTGTTTGATGTATTTTGATCTTAGGATCTTGCTACCATTTTTGTCTTCAAAAACAATGTCAAGATCAAAAGCTGGCATATACCTCGTGTGCCCGAGACAAGGCAAGTTATAAACTGTACTGAAAAAGAAACATGCAGAAAAAAAAAAAGTTTATTTGTTTATTTGTCCCCATCTAAATTCCGCATTTGCTTTTGTCATGTTTATTCCCCTTTTGCCAGCACAAGGGGCCCTGGAACAAGAGTTACCAAGGAACACAAAATTTTAATTAGTGTATTTTAATCATTCAGGCTTTTCGAGCTAATCCACAGACCCCTGAGAATTCCCAAGATGCTGCTCTGCGCTGCTTTACCATTTATTGTTGAGTCTCTTATAATTACTGTTAGCAGGTGGGGGCTGGGAGTCGTTTATTATGTTTTTCCATCTTTATTATAATTACAAAAAAAATGAAAGGATGCTGTTTCATTAAGTTTGGAGATGATGCTGTTTTTTCTCTCTCTTTGTCTACTTCATTGCATGATGTGCTTTTAAAAAAAAAAAAATTATCGTAAATATGTGCAATATGTTGATATTAACTTTTTGTTCTTTTCTGTTTTTTGTATGTTAACCATAAAATAAGATATTTTAAAACTCAGACCTTTTTTTCTTGAACATCTTTTTTTTAAGTGAGTTTGAGACATAGCCGAGGTTCAGACAGCTTCCAGGAATACACACAGTATGTGAGGAATAGCTTCATCCACCCTGCCTGTCCGTGCCCTGCGAAATCCTATTCCTTTTTATGTTTTAAAAAAGAGCCAACAAACAGGTCCCTTTTTCTTCGTTTTTTGTTCTCTGCAGTAAATAGAGATATGCATTGTGCTTAATTCTTTAAGCTGTAATCTCTGCCTTTTCCACTGGGATTATATGTCTGATGTGGATGCCATTTCGTGTCATTTTCTTAATTGCGTTATAATCATTTTAAGAGGTTGTTTTTTTATTGGCAGTGATATACTAACTTGCATGTAATGATTCCACTGTTACAAAGACAGCGTTCGTTTTGCTTTTTGCATGTTGAGGACAAACTGAAACCTAGGAGTCTAGATGAAGACATATACTGCATATCATTGCTCCTGTTTTGTACTTTAAACAGCCCTTGCATTATGAAACATTATACAGAAGTCAACTGTGATGCATAAAACTTAACAGGGGCAATCAATGCAATAGCAGGCAGGGGTGCAGCACATTGTAATATTTCAGGACTGGAGGCTGCAAGTTGTGACTCCTGTCCTGTAAACTAGAGAGTGAATACAGTGTGTAGCCAAGTGCATTGCACCAGAGACAATGGGAAGTATTTCAAGAAAAAGAAAAGATCATATTTGTAAAACAAAATCATTTTATTGACTCACACATCAAATCTCTTTATTTAAGGAGCCAGTTATATACGGGATTTGATTACCATTGCTGCTGTGTTTTGTAAAAGCATGGCTTTAGTGATCCAGCGTCTGAGTCTTCACAATGAAGTCCCATTTCTAAAATTCTTTCATGCAAGATGTGCATTTAGCACCAATCCTCACGGCTATTCTGGGGGGGGGGGGGGGGGGGGGGGTTTCATTTGCAGATTTTCAAGTTTTCATGAAAAATTCCACATCCCCTCACAAGGTGGGTTTTAGGAGAAAGCAGCAAAAAATATTCCAGAACCGCACCCAAGAAAACTTAATTAATAGCGCTTTGAAGTGTGTGAAAGACAGATGTAATGTAATTATAGAGTCTTTGCGAGGTGTCAGGATTTCTGAGAGAGTTATAAAATCGCACCAGATTGGTAATAATACACATTTGTGTAACAAATTCTTACGAACGCTTGCAAAACATTTTACAGTGTGCAACCGTGTTTTTCAAACTTGAGGGGGTGGGGGTTCTTACTTCATGATAGAAAAAATAAAGCTTTGATTTAAACAAATATTCCCCGAAGGTCAGCACAGTTTTGCAAAGTGTGTCTTTCCCATATAGATGTTTATGTTATTGTACTGAAGGGGTGTATTACTTGCACCAAATCGGTTTTGAGCTTAAACATCCTGTAACATGACACTTCATCTCCTGTTTATAAACAGAGTTGTTTCATTTTACTTTATTATGGACATCAGAGATGCATTAGAGGCACTGGTCTTTGTGTCTAACAAAATAAAAATACCATCCAACTGTGTATTATATATGTTTTTGGAAGTGTCTATAACTAGTAACTAGCAGAATCAGTTATAGCCTATTCATTAGCTTCCCCCCATCAACTGGAACCTCTTGTTCTAGTGTGCAGCTTTAAAAACCTTCCTTCTACTTTTCTACTGCCGATATATTATAAACAGCAGCCTGTACCTTTAAATGTATATGCATACAGTGTAATTACATTAATGTCTGAGTCTGAACAGGTGTATGATACTACTTTTAATCGTATTTACTTCAGCTTATCCAACAAAGAAGTCTCAACACACTGCCCTTTGAACTGAGGGGACAGTGGCACCCGTTTTGTGTTTTCCTGCCAGACTTCAAATGTACACAGTTTCAGCAAGCTCCATCAAAAAGCTATTTACCCTCTTTGCAGTCTCCTCCTCATCAGCGGGACCTCCAGCTGTCACACCTGTCATGTGACGCAGGCCACACTTCTAAAAATGCAGCAAAATCTGCTCAAATTGTCTCTTTGAAAGGTTACCATAGGAACCATCCGGCCTTGTTTGATGCACGTCAATGTTTCAATGTAGGTTAAGTTCTTTTTTCACGGATCAAAAAGGACGGTGAAGGCATTGTTGAAAGGCGTTCTCCTTTCAGCCATCAACAGGTATTGGGTTTGTTATGTGTGTCTTTTAGGCATTCAAAATTAAACATATATGCTATCCTCCAACACCTTGAAGCTGTGGTAACCATAAAGAAAAAAAAAAAACATGTAACTTGAGTAATAAAGAACTAAAAGTTTACTATACATAGTGTTATTTCTGGGCAGTCTGATCTGCATGCTTTAACTTATACACAGCAAACTCCTTTGCTTTGAGCTGAATGTGTGTCCTTCTAATAGTTATTGAGCTATAACCAGTACAGTTGTTCATCACCAGTGCTTTCATGAAGACAAGAAACTAGCCATCTTCGGAGCAGATGATTTAGTTCTATAACATATACATATGTACAGCTATGGCCAAACATTCTGCCTCGCCTAGAATTTTAGGATCGAGACATAATTTAGATCTTTTATTTAACATCATGTAATCAGAGAAACTACACAGTTGTATCGCAAAAGTCTGTGTGTGTGTGTGTCTATGATTGATTGTAGATTAAAATGACTTAATCAAGACTTTCTCAACAGTCTCCTTAAAGTTCTCAGAAAAGATGACGTAGTCACTAAAAGGTTATCACAGGAGACTAACACAGGTGGTACAGAAACATGTTTACTTTTAGCAAAGTCTGTTGCAATGTGGGTAAACAACTCTTTAATGCAATTTGAAATATCTCACCAAGCCCAATATTATATTTTATTGTTTAACATATGACAAAAAAAAAAAAAAAAAAAAAAAAAAAATAGATGTGTTTCTCTATTTAATAGTGGTGACGAAGTCCTGATTAAAAAGGGTCCAATTTTGGGCTGCAGCCTTAGTATTTACCATTGCTTTTGTCTGCATTATTGACAAAACTGCATTTTCAGTGCTTGTTAGCTGTGGCTTTTGAGATGAATATTTACTTTCTGAATACAAATAGGATTGTTCCTTTCATCCGTGGTTGAAATCACAAACAAAAAAAGGTAAACACTAAATGTGGTTCTGTTTTAGTGGATTTTAGTTCAGAGAGCTCCCATGTGCTCTACTGACTCATCAGTTTTGTAAGTTTGTTAGAAATATGTCTTCTGGTCACTGTTTCAGATCACACCAGGTAAGACTTAAGTATTTAAAGTGTAGCATCTTTAGCAGGCTGCCATGTGCTGCTTAAAGATCAATTGGGTGTATTTTTCAGACCAGTAAGTACTGCCCAGGGCAAGCTGATAGCTGATTGATTGTTATTGATTAATTGGTTAGTAAGCCTGCTGAAAGCAATGATCTCAGGGAATCTTAAATTAGAGCCTACTTTCTAGTTTTGTTTTCAGTGTGTTAAATGCAGATTCTCTGGTAACAGAAGTCGCTGCAGAAGTAAGTGTTAGGCAAATAACATTTTCCTCACTTGTGTAATTAAATAATCAGTAGCTGTGACTACTTGTTTTTAGCGTGTCTGTTTTCCACACTGTTTTTGCTGTAGTTTGCGCTGGCTGGATCCAGCAGAGTAGCAATTAGTACATCAGTGTCAATTCAAATACAGCACACTGCGCTGTTGAAGTTTTGGTGCCAAGTTAGGAGAAGAAACATGCAATTAGCATCTCTGATTAGAGTTACATAGTTATATAAACGAGGTATGATCTGCAAATCCTGACATATGGTATCAGGGAAAAATTTACTGAAGTCTGGGACTGTACCAGGAGTTCAACTGATAATCAATAGTTTGGCATCAGAAAGGAGATTTAACTGTTCCAGATGGCTATCCTGACGAGGTCTTGTCTCTTAACCTTATAGAAGGAGGGTGGGACCAAAAATCTGCACCTTGGCTTAAAGAATAAACAAATGTAGTAATTAAAAAAAGAAACCCCAGCACTCTGGGTATTTCTCTTTGCAGTGAAGCAAGCGCTGTGAGGTGTCTTCTTGTGAAATGAAAAGAAATATGTGCTGCAATTCTTTTTTTATTTTTGGTGACAGCCTACTAGGCATCTTATTGTTCAATAAACAACCGCTCATTCTCCCTCTGCAGCCTGTTTGAAAGTTAGCAGCTGTACAGCTTGCCCAATTGGTGCTCAATATATCCTTCTGGAAAGCGACAGCAGCTAAAGTGCGGTAAATTAACACAAACAGCAGACTGTAGGCACTGTCGCAACATTCTATGCAGCCTAATATAGTTGAACGGCAGGCTTTATGCACTGCTGTCTGTTTCAGCTTACTGGGATTTTAAGTAAAGTCACTGCATTCGTGTTGGGGTTGTATCCCACGCTGACCCCATTTGAGCCAGCCTGGGTTCGAACCACAAACCAGGGACTGGAGTCGGCTGGAAGTCTGTGGTGCAGGGAGAAGGTGGTTACCCATCTGTTTCATTGGCTTGATATAATGACTTATCAAGTGATGCAGCGTAGGGCTGGGTAAGCGCCAGAAGTTTGGAAGTGCATCAAGGCGGGGGTTAACTGTCGGTGGCTCCCAGCAGGTTTACACAGTTCCAGTGACAGGTGAAATTCCCGACCACATACAGCTCCCCTCCAAACGAATACCCACACAGCAGCAACCTCTCTGCTCGTCAAAGCCAGCTGCAATTTAGTAGCTGCCTGAACTCTATTTCAAAGGTTAATATCGAAATCTGGAGTGGATTATCTTAAAATTACTTACAATGCTATTAAAAATCTGAACCCTTTTTGTTGTGGCTGTAAATTAATTTAAAACGCAGCATTTTGTGAAACTCTGTGAGAAGCACGGTCAAAAAAAGAAAGGAGAAGGACTCTTTTTATTAATACTAGTCTGCCAAGATAATGCATGTCCTAAAAATGAAGAGGAAAAGAAATTAGGCTTAACTGAAAACATATGGCAGTGTATGGGAGGAGAGATCTTCTTAAGAGGATCACTGCGGAGTAATAAAGAGAGACAGGAAAAGGGCACGTGTGGTGGTTTGGATGGTGAATGAGGATTTTGTTTTGAATTGATGAAACAGCCAATTTTTTTTTTTTTTTTTTTTTTAAAGGGACAGTGACAAAGTAATGAACTCACTTAGTTCTGCCACTTAGAGCTTCAGTGAAATGAGCCCTCTTAAAATGTGGTCCCAAGTGCCCGGCCGATAAAAAAGTGCTGGATTCCTCGCAATGTGACTTTTCTTATTAGTCTTTTATATCTGTAATGATTACCATTAAACTAGATGGCCTCGTCGCACCCTGTATAATTTAGTGATTATAATTTAGATTTCTAACTCTCGTCGTGTCTTCAGAGCTGCTGAATGTATAGGATGAAATACGCAGTGAAAAATGGAAGAGAAATTGATTGAAACGTGTCGGTGATCATACTATAATAATCCATACAGAAAGTATATGGTATCATTTAGGAGCTTTGGCATGTTCTATAAGAACCATATTACTTGGCTGCAGATTGTAATGCAAGGCTGGGGGACGATTAGGAAACTCCTTTTATTGTTACTCAAAAACTGCACTGGACCATTTGGAAATATAAATGAGGGTCATTCTGTTTTAATCTCTTGATTTTTTTTTTTTTCCTACTGTACATGCTTCCTAACCAGGGTTATTGTGCTAATCCAAATGGTCATTTGTTCCACTTTACAGTTCCAATACCTCTAAACTATGTAACAGCTTCATTTCGGTTATCTCAATTGAATTAGCCATAGTGGTAGATCTGGTACTCTTTACAGCAAGGTCTCCTGGTTAAGTAACCATGTCTGGACTTGCATTAGCGGGCAGAATGGACATTTGTCATTCATACCCTAAAGACTGTTTGTATTGTACTGGAGTGCGTGCCCTCTTAGTTTCTGTAACCCTTTATCTAAACTTGTAAGTCTAAGAGAGTCTTTGACTATATTAGTTAATGGGTTTTGTGGGGGCGACAACATTGCTTTAGTGGTTTCCAGGCTTGTCTTCAAAATAATCATGCTTTCACAAGATACTAACCTAATTCTACTTGATTAAAATCAAGCTACAGTACTGTTGGGTGCTCTGTTTTACAAAGTCAGACCGGGTTAGCATGATTTTAATCAAATGTACATTAAGCGCATAATGAAGTGATTGCTTTGAAAGTTGCTGTGGGTTAAAAATAAAAAGCTATACACTGTCGTGCGGTCCCTTTTTACATTTTAATGAAAATGATCTACACATTAAATTTAAGATATTACAGGACCCAATAGGGGAGCGCAGCCTGTTTTCAGATGATGTTGTTAGATGTCTGCTTGATCCTCCTGAAAGGAGAAGGTAATCAGCCTTTCGTCTCTAGTCTTGAACGCTGGCACAGCTCCGGTTGGCTGGCTTCGTTGCCTCATCTCTATGAAGGGATCCCTATCTGCGCTGCGCTGCGCTCCGCAGACACCCAGCTTGCCTTTCCTATCGCCCAGCTTGCCAAAGCTCATTTCTGAGTAGCATCCATTCACAATGAGATATTTATTTTATTAGCATGTGCTACACATTTAAACTGCAGCTTTCAAGATTTACACCGCATTAAGTAGTGATTTGTAAGTTATTCTAATGTGCAGATTTTCAGAAAGTCAAAATTCAAAACACACCATGAAGGGAGGGACAGAAAGTGTACTGTGAGGATTGTATCGGTGTCTGGATGTGTCTTCTGCTCGTAGTATAACGGAACTGCCGTTTTGATTACAGCATTCTCTCTGAAACTTTGAATACATTTTGAGCAATTCAATGAAATGCCTCCGACAGTGTTTCTTATCTTACAGTTTGTACTGTACTTTCCTGTTTGTTAACCACATGCTTTTTAATTGCCTTCTTGTTTTGTGCATGGTGCATTTTGTTTTACATATTGTAGCAAACTGTACTTTATCCTCCCATTTTGCACAACTTACACCTTTTTTGCATTTATATAATGCACTGCTTTTAATGCACATGCCACTTTACAGTAAACTTGCATTCCATTATTGTACATGCACCTTCTGCACAGTATAAAGTTACATTTGCACTTTTGCACCATGCAGATTTTTCCTCTGATCATGCATTTGCTGTATTTCCTCATAGTATTGGCATATTTGTTTGCAGACGGAATGTAGAATTGTGCAATTTCTGAGTGTGCGCATAAATATTTGTTTGTGTAGAAGAAGAGAAAGAGAGACACTGTCTTGCAGATGTTAGTCAGGGTCTTTACATTTATTTTGCTCTTGAATGAACTTTCCAATGTTTGTAATCTGTTAGCTTTTAAATAACTGAAGTCATAAGGGAAGAGCCCTATTTTCTCAATGTGTAATATTATAACTAAACTGAATCATTTTCATGCATAAACATTTACTCCTGCAAGGTTACAGTTTAAGTAGAAACATTATTTTATTTATCACGCATTGCTTCTGAATAATACCTAGATGATCATTCATCAAAAGATTAGAATACAAAACAATACAGTAATTGCTTTTAGACCTTTATCTTTGAAAGGTAGATTTGCAGTCATTTTTCTCTGTGTAGGTGTTGAAACAATTGTTCATTTATATGCACCTCCCTAAAATAGCAGACGTGCTAGGCTTGTAATGAAAATTAGTGAATTTAATTTCGTTGAGTAATGAAAATGCCATGCACCATTTAATAAAACTCCTTGAAAAAAAAGTGTTGTTTTGTACATTCCAGGAAGCTGGGCCCAGTGGATTTCAGTTAGTTGCTCCTTTTGATGTTTCCTCTAGTTTTGTTTCATACAGTTTGGCTGATACAGTTTCAAATGAACTGCAACGGCTCCTTGTAAATATGAAAATGGAACTTGTTTGGTGTTCCCGTAACTCAGCCGCTGCAGTTTGAGGTCACAGATATCTCTTTCCTTTCAAACTGGAAATTATTAAACGTTTTATGTGAGATCCTCAAGGTCAAAAACGTTATTTTTGCTCTTTTCAAAGGGTTATAACCTTAAAAGGGAGCTCATCTTCTATCTGAGGGTGATTGAGTGACTCGTGCATTTGATGTTTCAACTGTGACATTTTAAACTTTAAATATTTTATATGCATACCTTACAAGAAAAAATGAAGATATGCGCTCATGCGGAATAAACTGTATCGTATTGAAGAAAGGGGAAGGACGGCGCTAGGTATCGTTTTAATAGAACTGTTAAGAGTGCAGTGGTTTTTCTTGGTGATTTTTATTTGAGGTTTTTATGTGGGCGCAAGCTGATTTAAAGGCACACTAAATCATTGGGGAAGGAGAGTAGTGGATTATGCATTTAATCAGGTTGTAGGCCTTGGAGTGTTGTCAGTGAGGTAGCCAGTAAGGGCCAGTTTGCAGCACTGTGCGTTTCCATTACACTCGCCCAGTCAAGTACCATTTACCGCACAACAACAACCAAAACAGCAGCGTGCCAGCGCTAGAGAAGTCGAGACTATATATAGGAAAAGAAAAAGAGTTTTAAAAGCATCATGTAAAAAAGGCCTTTGTTTGGATAGCATCATTGTGAACTGTTTACTTATTCATTTCCTTTTTTTTTAATGTTTTTTTTTTTTTTTTTTTTGTGTGTCATACTTATTTGCGAGGTAAGATTGTTGAGTTCCATTATTTAAATTCCCTATCAAAAGTAGAACAATTATAAGGGCCTTGATCAGAAACTGTCAATAGACTGGTCTGTATGGTTATACAGAAGTATTGCCATAGCTCTTCTTTTCCCTTTAGTTCCACTCCACCAACTCCTGCATTCTCATTAAAAGGTGAAACACAAATAGCATAAATAGCTTTAGTATGTAGGGAAGTAGGTGTGCAGCTGAAATAATATTTTCCCCCTTTTCACATCAGATGTCGAGACCTCCTGAGTCTAGGAAGAATCTAGATTCCAGGGTCTAGCACCATCATTGGACAGGTATGCATGCTGCTTTTCTCCTGAATTCTGATTCCCCAGCATTGCTTGACATAGAGACCAGGAGTGGCTGCGGCACAGCGCTTCCCCATGCTTCCTCTCTGCAGGCTGCTTCTTGACTACCCAGGTGAGAAGCAGTGCACCAGGGAGCTGAGCCACATGGGATCAGAACACAGTCCCAGCACCTCCATCTCATTCAGGGGGTCAGGTCTAGGATCTCTTCTTGCCTTGATTAGTATAGGGCAACTTTGCAATTGCTTTAAAACATGTGTCCCAGTCCAAATCCCCTATACCAGGGGGGTCTCCAACCCTTGTCTTGGAGGGCAGGTGTCCCTCCTGGTTTTTGTTCCAACTGTACTGTGTACAATTCGGTGCTTATTATAAGCTTAATTGGTCCAATTAATTAATTTAGTGTACAGTTATAACAAAAACCAGGAGGGACACTGGCCCTCCAGGTCCAGGGTTGGAGAACCCCCTGTATAGGGGATTTGGACCAGGGCCTGTGCTTTAAAGCAATTGCAAAGTTTCCATTAATAACATAAAACAGTGCTTCCCAACCCCAGTCCTGGGGACCCACTGCAGGTTTTCATTCCAACTGAGCTCTCAATTACTTAACTAGACCCTTAATTGAACTGATACTTTGCTTAAACTGTTGCAGAGTTCAAGTTACTTACAAAGTGTTACAACTAACTTGAAATATGCAGCTGTAAAAGCTGAAAACAATTAATAAAGGTCTGATTAAGCAAATTAATCAGTTCAGTTCAATTAAGGGTCTAGTTAAGTAATTGAGAGCTCAGTTGAAATGAAAACCAGCAGACACAGGGGGTCCTCAGGACCGGTTTGGGGGAACCACTGACATAAAACAAGCAAGAAACATTTGCAGTTGCTGGTTTTGAACCAAAAAAACCTTACGCTGGCTTCAAATCAGAACCTGGGGTTTCCAGTCACAGTCCCGGATGGCCATTCCACTTTTGTTTTAACAGGTAAAATGAGATAATGAACTACCTGAGTCTGGATGCAGGATAAATTGGTTCAATTAAGAACAGGGTTGGAACAAAGACCAGGAGTGGAAGATTCACCCCTGATTTATTCTTCCTCTTAGCTGACAGCTATGGCACCCATTCTGCCTTCTGGATGCAGTGTTAGAGCTCTGGACATCCACAGGTCTTCATCTCTGCAGCACAGTGAGCGTGTGCGGACGTGGTGCCACCTGCTGTGCCGAGCCAAGCAAGAGCACAAGGTCAGAGCTACAGGGCAAGGTGTAGCTGAGGTGACTGCATCATCACACTGCTGTCATGACATCATTCCCAGCTCCTCAAGTCATGGCACACATTCTCTCTACCAGAGAGGTCAGGCTGACTTACAGGGATAGTGCTGGAATTTAACTTGATATTGCAAAACCTCTGTCGAGGGAAACTGTTACAGGACATGCAGAGAGGGGCTGTGAAGCCACCTGCCCTCAGTAGAGGCAACTGCCTATAGACATGAGTTTACTAGAACTGTCCGCATGGGTCGTTGGGGGCACAGCCGGCAATACCTTAAAGTGTTATTACTTCTCAGTATGGACTATTTAATCATCATGAGAGCTTCTATCCTTGGTATAACATTAAAAATGGAACCAGCTCCACTGGGACTCTCCAACAAGCATTTGTCGGACAGAGCACTTGTGTTTTTTGTTTTGTACAGCATTAGTGATGTGAATTGCTCTTCACCTCATTGTTCAGTGGCAGTGGTGCATTGCAGCCAGCACATATGGGTTGGTAATCTTACCTACCCAAAGTCCAAGGAGTGGTATAAATTGCTTGAGTCCTGAAGCATGGTGTGGACCGCTACCCAAACCGCAGAAATTTAGAAGCACTTTAGTGTGAATCAGGAATAAATCTATTGTTAAGAGTTTCTGCCTGTGTTGCAACTTGCTTTACATGTCTCTTTTTTAATGTTATTTACAGTAATGTAACATATTGCTGCTCTCCCTTTACAGGCACTAGCAGCAGCCAGTTGCTGCAGACAGCTTTTGAAGCTGCTTTCAGGCAAGAGATCTGAGAGCGGGTTCAGAGGAGGTTTAATTCCAGTTAGCCTGTGACTTGCAAAGCTCATCCTCGTTGGTTTTAATCTACAGGATATCATTTAGAAAGCGTAATGGGATGGTTTTGGCACTTTAATAACATCTGACGCAACACTGGAAAGTTATCTTTAGCATTTTGCCTTTGATCACTTTGAATTATTTAAATGTTAAACGCTATATTATATTTAAAAAAAAAAAAAAAAACTTTAAGCATCTCCCAACTTATTTTTTCTCTCTCATTTGGGGCTTATTTGTTTTGCTCAATGTATTCCTGGCGGGGATTAAAGCTGCCTGTCATTTTGACGGACAGCTTCCAAATCTCTCCAGCAAAGTGGCTGGTTTTTGTGGGCCCTCGACACCACGGCTCATCTTATCTGCAGCCCGTGTTTGTAGGCGCACAAACAGCTAAACCTCGAGCTCATCTGAGATCTGTTTACTGTTTCCGCTGCACAATAACACTCTTCAGCCTTTGCCGTGAAGACAGAAGCAAGTAAATACCTCATCATTCCAAGCACATACAACCACGCGCAGGGCCACGGTGCACGGACATCATAATAGGCGTATTCCCCTGTTCCCTCTTAAACCCCTCACATTAGGAACTGCCACCTTTATGATACACAGCACGCAATTTCTGCATTCGTAAAAATGCATATATTTTTAATCTTGATGCCTGGCAGTGAACAGCTCCCGGTGATATAAAAAAGATGCTGTCAACTGAAATGGGGATTCCCAATGAATCTGATATAACCTAAAAGCTAAAGAAACTGTAAATTAAAGTGGAACCATTTTAAGATAAAATCAGTAGATTGGCTGATTTTTTTTTTTTTTTTTTTTTTTTTACTTCTTAAATTATCATGCCGCATCGTACCAAGTTCATTTATATAGGGTCCTTCATATGCAATCATCCGAGGACACGTTACAAAAAATAACTGAACAGCAAGCCAGAAGAGCTCCAACCTGCTCGCTAGGCCAAATCAAAGAGATATGTTTCGATCTTAGATATTAAAACTACAGGTGGACTCAGCATTTCAGATTTGTTGGTCTTTGGTAAGTAATACAGCATCCAACTTTGTTTTGTAAGGGAGGGAAAATATTGCACAAAATAAATCAGTCCCTTGGTGTGCAACCATTCCAGCAATCGCTAGGTTCTCATGAGATGTCAGTCACCTGTGTGGCTTCTGTTTCTGCACGTTTTCCTCACTGTGTCAAAGGGAAGGCCATTGGTGTCTGCTCATAATAAAAAGCAATTGATAGGTACTCTGGCTTTCAAACTGATGAGGATGCATGACTTGAAGGACAAAGAGGCTGGCGTAGGAGTCAATCATGTTTGCAGTGGGCTAGCATGAAGACATGTAGACCGTATTCTGTACATTGTGCATTAAAATCCAAGGATGAAACAGGCTGCAAGTATATTGCCCTGTCCATTAGCCACTTTTAATAGTAGAGCTACATTAGGGATTTTATTTTTGCAGTAATAAATATATCATCAATCTGAATGAGGGTTTTTTTTTTTTTTTTTTTTTTTTTTTTTTTTTTTTTGGAAGGAGGAGGTAAACTGCATTAGTTTAGAAATGGTTTATATTAAAATATATGTACGTGACGTCTGGAATCATGTAGTGTAGCACTAAAAGGGTTATCTAAAAAAACTGAATTTAAAGTAAAGGTGTTCTGTAGTTTCATATCAGTATGCAATCAAACATGTTAAATGTCTACATTGAATTCTATTGGTATCAACTGACCCGATCTGGAAATAGAGAACACCATTAGCCCTCCCTTATATTTAATTATTATTCCTTCCATCGGGATGACAATGTAGCGTTTTGCAAAGATTGACAGCACTAAATGTTCTAACCTTCTCAATCCTCGTCACTTAACACAGTTGGAGCAAATCAATGCATCTGAAGTTTAAAATGAGATTCTTTGACACACACAGAGGGGTGGGCTATAGTTGAGAAGTTCACTGGCGACGAAACATGTTGATCTGAAGTGTCCGTTTCCGAAGTTTCCGAATTTTATGTAAACATAAGCACAATATTCAGTTAGTTTTAGTAAGTGTAAGGTATTGCATTTTTAAACAGGGAAAAGCGGACCGTTTTGAGGCCCATTTAAAAAGAGCGAAGGCTTAGCCAGGCGCTTTGAGATATACTACCCCCTTTGTAAATAAATCCACAGAAAGCGCAAGTGAGAATTTTATCTGAAATTTGGTATTTAGAAGATTTGGAGTGAATGATGATATATGACAATCAGTCACAGCAATTAGTGTTTCTGTTAAGAGGCCTTTTTGTTTTCTCTCACCCATACAGAATGTCACAAATAAATCCTCGCTTGCATTTGCATATTAATTGGATCTGAGATGTCAAGCATCTTTCATTAAACAAAATGATCTGCATATTTGGAGACATAAAATAGTTTATTCTGATGCAGGGAAAAAAAGTCATTGAAAATGGAGCGCGTGCAAACTCTGTGTGGGTGTCTAGCAGAACTTTTTTTTAACCATTTCATAAGGGAACTGTTTTTGGCTAATAATGATCTTTATTCTTTTTTTTTTTTCAAATTCATTTCTAAATGATGGCATTTGCACCTTCGTTTGTTTGGTTTGCATTACATACAGATATTTTGTAATAATGTGTAAGACTGTAGTTAAGGATAACCAGTGTGCAATGCGTACAGTGTCCAGTAACACATGTATCAGTTCAGATTGACCAATATGCAGGGGGTGGTCATTCTTCTGATAATAAGTTGCAGTGATTTTTCTTTGTATGCTCAGGTTAACTGTGCGTAACGAGTTGTTAGTGTTGATACCTGAAGTTTTAATATAACCAACGTAGCATTTTGCATTCGGTGCAGAACTGTGCACTAGCAATGTCACAAGAAACTATTTTGCTGCAGAGAGGAATGGGTTAGTTATGCAAGGAAACTACAATTTGTAATACTCTTTATGGAAAAAAGAAATTTGAGGATTCAATTTGCATTGCAAAAATGACTGGAAAGGTTATGTATTGCCGGGTCTCCTTGTTCTCGGCTAGATATGAGTGTGAATAACTAGATTATGTTTTTTTTTTTTTTTTGGGGGGGGGGGAGAGGTGCAGGATTATGCAAATAGTGGTGCCCTGTGCACAATGTTTTAAACTCTGCTGAACACCCTTCTGTTAAGGTTACGTACCAGATACAATTATATCTTCCTAATTTATCCTTATTAGTAGAATGCATGTAAAGGGCAGATTAAATAAGATCACTGTTTTTCCTGCTATCAGTCTGAACTAGGACTATATGTACTACAGTGAAACACATTTTCAGTGGATCTAGTTAGTAGTACAGTAGTCATACAGTGTTCCCTCATTTTAAGGCATGCTGTGATTCAGTGGAACCAGTTTTAAGGTGGTATGGTCCTGGCTTCCATTTTTCCCCATAATGCCATTGCACTAGCACTTGTATTCTCATCATTCTCGTTATAGCGGAGCACAAATAGCACGGTCCTGAACCATGGCTCCTGACTAGAGGGGGAGCACTCTGCTGTGCAGTAAAGTAATATTTAGACAACGAGGCCAGGGCAGGTCACCAAACCATTTATACCATGAAAGTTTACTAATTTTTGCAACGCGGTTTTGAAATGCTTTCTACAGCCAGGCATTTGCCGTGTTCATTAATTTGCATGATTTCCTGTGATTTTACTTTATTTTTTTGCACACTGTATCATGCTTATGTGATGTCTTTTAATATACTCTGCATTTGCTTTACCAATCTGCACAACACTTGATGATGCAAGTTAGAAATTGAAAGTTGAACTAAGCCGTTATAAGGCAGGCAGCAAGAGGGTCTTAAACATATTTGAGTCATAGCTGCTAACACACCTTTGTATAAGCTAAGGGTTGGCATCATCAGTACAGGTCCACTACTGTTGTGTCGCAGGTATAGTGGAGACACCTGTATATCCAAATGCAGTTACGCTAAGATTTATGGAAATTCATTGGCATGCATTCTCAAAACCATCAGTAGTTAGGTCATGGTGACTGACTTATGCAAGAGTTCTGACTTCTCACTGGTTTTGACCAGTACAGACTGTTATGAAATATTACATAGACATTAGGGCGAACTGTGCTTTGTCTGAGTTTAAATAAATGGGCTCTGAAGTTTTTCTGCTGTGAATGAAGATCGTGGTGCTTTTTCACAGTACTCTCTGACACCTGTAATGCGTTCTCTCTATCCCAGGCAGACGGTGTCTCCAGTGTGTTACAAGGATGTCTTGTTCTCACTATTCATCTCTCTGGCCTCTCTGTTGAAAGCATTTACCCTTTCATTGCTAGTCTAGTATCAGCACTGGTGTTGCCGTGAGAACACTGGAACCTGCTCCAGTCAGTCCTAGAATCAGACATCATCAGGTAGACAGGCTGGCTGCCAATCACTGCGACCTTGGTAACACGGTGTGTCATGTTCTCACGTCCTCAGACATTTGATGACAGCGTCACGTTATGTTTATGCAATTTTGAAATTTTCCTCGGGTAAACTGGACTGTTAATGTGATCTTCCCTTTCCTCTCCTTCTGCTCTAGTTTGATTGTCCTGATAACTCTGTTGGAATTCGGGAGCACATGCTCAGTTCAGGTCACAATTCTCTTGTTACCCCAAATCATACAAAAAACATGAAATCCTCTAATAATAAACTTAGCCTATGACTGCCAAATATGCCTTGTCTTTAAAGCCCTGCCTTTTCGGCTTAGCATAATGTCTGGGTTTATCTCCTGCTGCTATTAAGAAGTGTGCAAAAGCCCTTTGACCCACAGTTCCTATTTGGTGTCATTTCAGTGAACAGTCAGGATTTATTTTATCAGTGTCCAAAGCAGCCAAATGCAACTAAGTTTATCAGCGGTTGAAAATCTGGCTAATCTCTGACAGCACATTTTGAAATCACACTGATAATTTAACATTATCAATGCTGCTATCACTTTGTGGCCTGGTCTTACATCGTTAAAACAAGGAAACTAATGGTACTGTTTACATTTAGATATTTTTATTTTGTATCCGCCCCCACACCTAACATTTTCTAGTTCAAACTGGTCTGCAGCCACTTGTTGCGGAGCACCGCCCAGTGATTTAAGGACAACAGCTGGGAAACTGAGCTTTTCTTTTTTTTCGGCCCCATTTTCTTGCTGGCTGTTCCCGTTTCCCAGTTGCTGTTTGCATTGCTTTCTTGCATATTTCTGCGAGATTTCTGAACGTAGTGTGATTTAAAACCTGGGGCACAGCTGAAAAAGTCAGCAGAAGAAGGGACAATGCAGGAAATCTCAGAAGGCAACCAGGAATCACAGAAGGCAACCAGGAATTTTTAAAGCCACAGCACCCTCTCTTTTAAACAGAGAGAGAGTTTGGGGTTAATGCAGCTAAAGTCAGAGCAATGTAGCAGAGGGCAAGTACTGTTTAGTTTTTCTCACCTGCTGCTTCATATATGGGAAGAATGTGAGGTCCAAGCTTATTTGCCTGTCAGCTAACAGTATCAGTGCATATATTTTTTTGGCTTGCATATGTCTTTTTATGGAACTGTGAGAGACTGTATGGGGGCTGGTCCAGCGGACTGTTTAATGAGCAAGCAGCGGAGAAAAAAATGGCAACGCAAGGTGGCCAGAAAAGTTAATGTACACTACATCGTTTAAGGGATTCAGAAATACTGAGAAGGACCAAAATGTCAAATTTCACATTCAAAAGAAAAAAAAAAAAAAAAAAAAAAAAAAAAAAAAATTCCCCCCGTAAATCAAGGTTTGAATGTTTAATGCTCAGTGATTGCCCCTGTAAAGCTTTGTAAAGCCTATAGAACGTCGTCACATAACCTGGACCGTATACCAATGTATAGCTACATGCTGGAGCTCATAGGGCACTGCGCAGCTAAGGAAGCTTCCCTTAATGTTAAACTGCAAGGGAACCCGTCTGCTGCTTGTGTTTGAAATATTCTGCAGCTTTTGAAAAAAAAAGTGCCCTTCTGGAATAAATACGCATGCTTCAATTATCAGAGGGTTTTTCTGTGTTCATTTCTTCAAGTCAATAAATAAATAGCGAGGCACGGCGTGGGCGCGTGAGTCTGGTGGTCCTTTTATCGCTTGTGTGCAAGCGTTCTTTTTTCTTCAGAAAGGGAATCGTTCAGCACTTCTATTGCTCTGTTTTGTCCCTGCCTAATCACAGGTTTGGGATTGTGTGGGTTTCAGCGCTGTCATGTTGATTTTTCGCCCTTTTTAATTAGTTTCTTGACCTTCCAGAAAGGAACATAACGTTCTTATAAAAAAAAAAAAAACGAGAGGAGTTGGGTTGCTGAGTTATGAAGCCGTGTCAAAACGCAAAATAGCAGTAAAAGAAAAGGCCAAATAGCCACAGAAAACTAAAAGTAAAAAAAAAAAAAAAAAACTTTGGTTAAAGAGAAATGAAATTCAGATTAAGTGTCAGTTTTTTGTTTCATTTTCTGCAGCCTTGTTTGAAGAGATACCTAAGTGCCACTGTTTCTGTTAGTTTATTTGCACACTTTGTTCACAGAGCGTGTTTATCAGCTTCCCTCAGAGCTGAACAGCCGAGGGATGCACTTGGTGGCTCTTGAATCAAGCTGTTTTCCCCCCACATTGTTTTGTTGTTAACTGCCATGCAAAGGAGGACATTTACAGGACCCTAATCCAACATGTGAGAGAGAGAGAGGGAGAAACAGAGAGAGTATTATCACACACACTCGAAATAACCCAGAAAGCAGGCGGTCCCATATTAGGTAATGAATCTGTAACAGAAAGCAAGTGAACAAGAAATTTATTGACAAGCCAATGTGACTGTGGGGCTTGCAGAAAGAAGCAAATCCTATCCACTACCAGCGCCACCTCCGACAAAACCACACAAGTGCACACAAACACCCCCAACACACACACACACACACACACAGAACAAATCCAACAGTTAACACCTTTTATATAGATATTACACGCTGTATATGTGTGATGTGTTGCCTCAGGACAAACCAATGCTGAATTGTGACAGTGAGTTTCAGCTGTGTTGAGACTGGCGTAGTGTGACATAGTAATCTCCAAGCCCCACGCCTCCTCTCAGGAAAGGTTTATAATACAGTACCTGCTTTAACATCTGTCATCGCATTTTATCGAAGAGACATTTGATTTTATTAGGTAAAGATCACGGTGGTTCAGGCCCAGTAAATTTAATATCTCCTCAGAAAAAAAGGTTGCCTCAGAAAGTCTGAAGCTCTACCATACGTTCTTGCAAAGTGTATTAATAGCTTAATCGTAGAGCATTCCAGATGATATTCTCCAGAACACACACTGCTTTTCACTTTAAATAAACCAAGTTCACAGCAGTGGTTGCACAGTTAGCATTACTGATTTTATTCATGTTGGCCACCCATAAAAAATGAGAACTTAAAGGACAGGGGAGTGTGAAGTAAAATTTGATAAGAGAATCGTGTTTTAAACACAGCTGTCCCTTAACTATCCAAACATCCCGATTATGCAAAGTACTACAGCATATTCAATGCAGCCTCAGTTATCTGAAAAGTTAGAACACAATAGGACAGTTGTCTTTAACTATTAATGTTTTGGGTTTTTTTTTTTTTAACTGTATTTTTTCTTCCAGAGTGAAATTGTGCAGCAGTTTAGTAAATCTGGGACATTGTGTGTTGCCAAAAGAATGTCTGCTCTATCTAAAATGAGACCAAGGCTGGTCATCTATTTTGAACAATATTCTTTTTATCATTACCAGCTTTTTGACAGTGAACCAAGATAACTAGTGGCGTGGTTTAGGAAAAGTGACACAGTGCCTTTAAACACTCCTCAGGACAGCGCGATAAGGAATTTAGTGGCTTTATCAGAAATGCCACTGTTTAATTTAAAAGGGTGAGGCACTTATGATCTGGCACCATGCTTTCAGTCTCGTGATAAATGTGCAAGAAAGTGGAAAAGATTGGAGCGGGACAGATTACAAGGGTATAAATATAGAACACATTGGAACAGCAAAACGGGGCAGGTGTCCTTTCAACTGAGGGCTTTATATGGTAAAGATGAATTGCATCAGTATGTGTTACTCTTATATTAGGTTAAAGATTGGGATGACGAGCTAGCGTTTCCTACGGCACTGGATTCAATCACAGGTCTTGTTAGGGCACCTGTGTGCTTATCAGGAGGCAGCTTAAAGAAACGTCAGGACCCAGCCCTAAGAAATGCGAGAAGAAAACAAAACCTTTACTGTTTTTATCTTGCTTAACTGTAGACTGGAGCCCAAAGATCAACCCCCCCACACACACACCCACCCACACAAACCCCCCCCACACACACTTTTTTATTTGTAATATATGGTTTACTGAAACAAGAGTGACTAAAATTGTTGTACAAATTGACTTTGTTCTTACACGGACACACTGATTTATACACCTACAATATATATATATATATATATATATATATATATAGAGAGAGAGAGAGAGAGAGAGAGAGAGAGAGAGAGAGAGAGAGAGAGAGAGAGAGAGAGAGAATTATAGACAAACACACACTCAATATTTCAACATGTTTGCTTGGCACCCAGCAGGTACCAACCTAATGAGAAAAACAACCAGCTTACAAAATGCGTCTCAATTTATTTATAGTCACCACTGCTAAGCTATGCAACCGGTATTTATGTATCATTCTTTGCTGCTTTTAAGTACAGAGAAATACAGTCTTCATTTAACTGTTAAACACCTGGGACTCCTTAGTTATTATACTGTAAAGCACCAATAACGTGTAAAAATACATCTTCAAACGTAGCTGTCAGTGAATGCATCCTAAACATGCTTCAGCATAGCTGTTGTGACAGTAGCCATTGTGAGTAATTTGCACATGTCCCCAAATGTTGAGGAATTGGTCTTGTTTTCCCCTTGTTGCAAAATGGGCACAAATACGGTAACTGCTTTTAAAGGAACACATTCTCATTTAACATCAAGTGTGACGCAATCAGATAAATTTGTTCAATGACAAAAAATACATAAAAAATAAATGTTCTGTGCCCAGTCAAAACAGCGCTCATGTTTTGAAGTTAAGAGATTCTCTGCACAGCATAAAGTCCAATATTGTCACATCTGTATGTTTTATATTGGGAGTTGCAATTCAATCAGACAGAGCACGTTCTGGGATGTGATGGCATCAACTTAGACTTGGCAAGAGCTGTAAAGTCGTGTGCCCCACAGAAGTTGGTGTGAGTGTGAGGGGTTCCCCTGTTTTTTATTGGAAAGCAGTCTACTAGACGGGGCTGCTCGGGAAGGGATGGGGGAGCGGGTCTCCTGGGAAGCCTGGGTGCACACATCTGCTTTGCATTAAGACTGCACACCTCCTGATCCTGGTTTTCCTGTAAGTTCTGTATGGGTTTTGTTTATTTTTCTTCCCTACCTTCAGAAGTTCAGGTCTTCCAGCAGCAGGTCCCCTGTGGACTCGAGCATCGCACTTCCAGCAACAGTTGGCTTCTCTGTTTTTGGCTGCCATCCACAGCTTGTTTGATGTGGTTTCCAGAAGGCTTGAACCGAGTCCCTTGCTGCTCTTTCTGTCATCAGCCGACCTGCTGTCTCTTTATCCCCCCTTTGACTCCTTTTAACCTTTTTCTACCTTTTATGGAATTAAACAGCTGCTTGTGTTTTTTTTTTTTTTTTTTTTTAATTTTGACTTCATTTTCTTTTTTCTTTCTCTTCCGCACACATTTAGATGGCCTACTTGCGTAATGAACCAGCTTGAAAATGCACTACTGTTTCAGCAATCAGTAGTAGTATGAGCAGCCCTTGATCACGTGACTACTCTGTATAAGACACATTGTCTCAGTCTCGGATCATTTGCATACACTTGAGTATTACTGGCCTAACTGAATGAGCTCTCTCGAATGAGCTGTGCTGTTAGTTTTCCTATAAATTCCGTTTGCGATCTAATCACGGTTCATAAATGTACACATCGTTACTGCGTTTGTAGTAGAATACCGTACAACCACCAATATTTACTGTAATAAAATCCCATCGTAACTTACCATTTGGTTTAGTTGCTGCCGGTACTTACTGCATTGGATTTCTCTCACCTGGCTTTACATGTTTAACCTGAAGCTATTTCCTTCTCAATTAAAACCTCTTAATCTGTATCTAATACTTAGTGGATGTCTCCTTACCTCAAACCAACGCAGGAACACTTGCCTCCGTCCATCTTTTAAAGAAATAAACTGCCTGCTTCAAGCTGATTCTGAGCTACTGCGCTACTGACACTTTAACTTGGGACTGTAGTAATTGGTGATCCTTCAGAGGAAATCGGTGTCAGATTCTTTGGAACTTCACACTTTTTTAGGTCAAATCTCATGCAGGTTCAGGGCTGGCTAATAGCCTGCATTTGTTACTCTTAAAGTGAAAATCTGACTTCATTTCATGGCCCCATACACTGTTCCTGTTTGCAAGAACCGATCCCTGTTTCAGATGTTAATCGCACGCCCCTGTTCTTAGTATCTTGGCGAGCTAGCTGTTGGATTAAAACGTAAGCAGTGAGACTAACTGTGTATTGTTTTATTATTTAGTTCTGACTCTTGACAATATGCTGTTTGAATGGCTATTGCTAGATGAGTGTTTAGCTCTTGCTACCGCTTTCCAGAAATGAGCCCTGGCATTGGCAGAGGCTGGTTGAGTTGAACCAGCAGGTTTTGCATCTCTGTCGCCTTACTGGCTGCATCCAGCTAAAACTCATCAACAACCTCGATTTCATATATTTATGCAGTGAGCAAAGCCTTTGCCTGACAATTCACCTGGGTTTTGTTAAAGAAAAAATGCAAAGCCCCGGTGAAAATTGGTGCAAATAATTGATTTCCCAATGCTCTCTGTAAATATCAAAGGTAATACTGCATCGCTCCCCTCCTCCCCCAGACACATACAGTATTGTTCAAGTGTGACATCAGGTACTCAGTCTCAAAGCCTCCCGTCGTACAGTAGCTTTAGTTTGGTGCCCCATTCTCAGGAGCTAAAACACTTCACAATAATATGACTACTGTTTATTATTATTATTATTATTATTATTATTTATTATTATTATTATTATTATTATTATAAGCTCAAGTAACCCTAATTGGAAAATGTAAAACAGTGCTGTGTTAAGGAGGGTTTTTGACGCCATCTGAATAAACAATCTCAGCTACCTTTGAAACTTTACTGCATGTAATAGAACAGTAGCCTAGAATAAGACATTATAAAATGAAGGAATAATCAGCTGAATCAGACAAGTGGGCCTACACACGATTCAATACACATGGAAAAAATAAGGAAATAGACAAGTCTACAGCTATAACCTGTAGTAAATAGATCACGCAATTCCCATCTTAGTGGAGGGGTTATATTTAGTCAGTGTAGATTCTGACACAGAGCTGCATGAGGGAATCCATATTGACCCTAATTGGGTAGGTTTTCCTGCATATGTAAGCAGGCTAAAGGTAAACTGATAGGGGTGCAAAATATTCCTCACCTAAAAAAAAAAAATGAAAGCTGGACACACAGTAGGAAGTGAAGAGATCGGTATTTCAGCTGGAACTTGCTAAGCCTCAGGCTTGTTTTGGAAATAAATATTCGTTAGCTTGTGTATTCTCAGTTGTAAACATGGCATTCAGACCGAAGGATCCTTTTTCAAGCCCTTCTTTGAAAGGGCTGGTTGAAAAGGTGTACCATTTCTTTGGGAGTTTCATCGAGATTTAATACAGTACTTTATTTATTATTTTTTTTAAGCTTGCAGCGAGCGGGCATGGCTGTCTCTTCTCTCTTGGCTTCCTCTGAGGTCCAGGGCAGTGGTCAGGGGTGGTGTCGCTTTTTATTATTCAGCGACATTCGGCGACAGCAAAAAAAAGACAAACAAAAAAAGAAACAAAGCACTTTCCGTCTTTTTCTGAAGGTGGGGCTGGGAATTGTGTCTTTTTCAAAGGCAACCGTTCTGTTCTGTTTGTCTTCCATGGTTACCACTCGAAACATATACTTAGAATTTTTTTTTTTTTGTAATACTTCATGTAAAGTCTGAAGTCCTTCAAAGCCTAGCCTCATTAGATTAATACATTTTTACTATGCTATAGTATACCACAGCAAACATTTTTAAACCAAAAGCAAAACTGTATTGGCTATAATCTACACTATTCATAGAAAGATATACTGAGACAGATTTATCACCAAGGTTTTTTTTTTTTTTAAGCTCCAAAGTGCAACAGTTTGTGTGTGAAGCGACAGTAACACTGTTACAAAGCCTGTAAAAAGCTGAATGTTTCATTTAAAAGTGTGGTGAAAGTTGTATCTCACTCGTTTTGAAACATTAACAGTTTGTGTATATCCACTTTTCCTTTCACATAAAAAAAAAAAAGATCATGCAAATTGCGTTACAGTATTCTGACACCTTCTGGGGGATGATTCAAATCTCACTTTGACTCGCTGAAATACTAGTGGGAGCTGAATCTGTGTAAAAGCCCAGTTTAAATATCCCTTACCACAGTGCAGATTCTATTAGTATTGCAAGACACCATAGCTGCTGGTACTGCAGCTGAACAGCAGATGCCACCTGCATTAGTCCAGTATCAATCGCTTAAATGCTACTGGGATATATCACATGGCTTTACTCCAGCTATATTGCACATGCAAAACCGTAGACGCACACCACCACCCCAAACTATTGCAGCAATCGATCTCCGGTGTTTTCTTTAACAAACATCTTCCTGTCTCTCTAGAACTTTTTAATCCTTTCTTCAGCACGGGCATTGTTCTAGCACTTTTTAAATCTGTGCGTAAGAGCAATGAAGATGGTGTTGGAGGTTGTGGTTAGGCTACAGCCTCTTCATTCGAGCATGTACAGTATGAGTTCATAGTGAAACAAAGGCCGCCCTGCAAATAAGGCCACATTTTTAGTCCTGATTCCGTTGACTTCAGTGTTACTAGAGCTTCTGTATTAAGGCCACTCCCTATTCAGAATAAAATGTGTTGGTCCCTTGACTGGCCTTAATAGAATTTGTTTGTTTCTGTATTTATTTATTTGTCCTTTTTAATTAAAAATATAAGCTGCCCTTGCTCAGAAAGTTGGACAGAGTTACAGTTTAGCTCCCCTTGAACCAGGCTAATACTTGTCTACTGTGATTAGGATTAGTACATGTAGCAGGGTCTCAGGCAGGGGCCTAGCAGCCCTGATAATCTAATAAATCAAGATAAAAAAAACTCAGAGATTGGTTTACTGAGGGCCTGGGTTTACAATTGGACATCTGAGACAGGGATTAGGTTAGCATTTGGGCTGTTAAACAGGGAGGAGGGAAAAAAAAAAGGCTAGTGAAGGCTTTATTTTGTGGGATAGACGGGCAGTGTAACTCGGAGTGACAAGGTCAGGATAGGCCTTGTACGAAGGGCTTTGTCACAGAGGCCGATTTAAAGGGCTCTTCCACAGTTATTACACTGTTGCCTCTTGTTGAACATATTGGAAGCTAATCCTGTCGGCGCACAGGGTGCTAGCACTGCCAAGCCCTTCCCTGGGTTTTTATATGAGACCAATTCGCTTTGGAACAGAGCCGAGCATGTGTTTGGTTTATCGGCCCTGTTTAAAGCGTGACAGCATCTCGGTAATGATTGATAATGTCCTGGCTGTTAAACACAGGTGCCTTGTGGAAGACGAGTGCTTGTTAGTGGTTTCAGGATGGTCTCTGTTTATAAGCAGCATTCTGAAATAAGTACTCCGGGTCTGCGCATCCAAAGGGAAGGTTGATAAGGAACAAAAACAAGAGATATGCAGCTCGATTCCATACCTCCAGCTAGTTAGAGTTCCAGTCAATACTATACAAGCAATGGAGCATGTAATGACCCTAATAGGAAGTGTCAAGACATTCAAAATCCTTTCCCTGCCTTCTGTTAGCATTAGTATTGTATTGATAAGCACTGGAAGATTTTACTTTTAGCCTGATCATCGTGCAGTTGACAGTCTCGGTTTTAGACACACTCAGTGAGGTCTCTAGTGTGTGTGATGAGGCCAGTAGGTATAAGATCCTCCCTGTTAGAGCGAAGGCAGCACAAATCTGTAAAGTTCTGTAAATCTTTAACTTTGCTGGTCAGCTCTTTGTTGGTAAAAGTCAAGCCTTCCCTCAACCTCTGTCTCTGGTACTAAGGTATGGGCCCCTGATTTATACTCCAGGATCCTGGAGGTGGGTCTGTCAAAAACCTCATCGGGTACTGTGTCCCTCAAAACAGCTTGTAATTACATTCAGTAAATAGCTAAAGTAAAGAAATGAATCAACAGCGAGCAGGTAAAAATGAGCGCTTGAGAAGATTAAATGCCACTGAACCATGGAGGAACTTTTTAAATACATTTTAATCGAATACTAATGGCACGACGTGCTGCTAAAATAAAAGAGGCTGTCTGTAATGCTGGTGATTTATCCTTCACTTGAGTCGTGGTCTGTTGTTCCTCAGCATATGGCTTGCATGTTGCGAGGTGCGCTGTGATTATTCCAGCCGGTGACTATCTCGATAACAGCAACACGTTCTATAATTGACAGTAAGAGTTACTATATAACTGCCAGTAAGAGTCACTACCGTATCTGCAGTTTAATACGCAGACTGTGTTCTTTTTTAAAGTATATTTTTAGAACTGGGAAATATTTAGTGCAGGTGTTTTGGGGGGCAAAGTCATTTCTGGAGACAATTTGAATAAAGAAAAAAGTCCTAGTTTAATACCAAGTATCCCTGTGTTCACCAAAGTGGCTTATTTTAAAATCTGAACCAGTACCAATGACTGTATAGTACAGCTGACAAGTACAGTACTGGGGGTTTAGTTATGTACAGTATGGAACAGCTACTTTTAACAGCAAACTGTTTTCTGGTAGCCTATGTAGTTTCCACCGTAAACTAAAGTAAGCATTTCACTCAAATGAAGATGCAGCATTGAGCACACTTAATTTTACAACATCAGAAAATCTGAAAAATGTATTTAAAAAATCCTGGACCTCCACTGAATGCAGCTGTTTCCTTCGGTCGCTGAACAGAGCTGTTAATACATCAATTGATAAACAGCCTCATTTAAGTCCCAAAAATGGAGGCTGCTCTCCTCGCTGTCACACAGGCTCAGGGGCATGTGTTAAAACTCTATTACATGATTGCACTGTTTAAAAGGGAAGACAAATAGACGCAATGCCTGCTGTTGATTTCCATTCAGATGAGGAGCAGCTCCTGGAGTTTAGATGGTTTGTCTTTGTGTGTTTGCTATACTGCTGGCATTCAGTTTTAGTTTTATTACTGGTAATTAAAAAAAAAAAAAAAAAAAAAAAAAAAAAAAAGATATATATTAATGTGACTATGGTAAGTCAAGTATGCACAGGTTTTTTCGCCACAATAAAAAGTACTGGGTGAGACTGGGGATGATCTTAGGGCTGAGTTGAGACAATTATAAAGGTCACACACACTGTGTTTGTGTCTTTTCTGCTTGTTGGCACGTTCTAAGAATCAGAGCCGTGTTGTCATGAAAAAAGCTTTTGAGCTGTATGTATGTTGCACATGGAGTTGAATACTTTGCAGAGGGCCAGTGAAGTACCTGTGTAGCATTGTGCATGTCCAGTTTATTGAAGTAGGCCGTGCTCTTTCAATATCACTGCAGTCTATATGGGCTGGAACATTGAGCCACTCCACTAAGAGTGCCTCTTTTTTTTTTTTTTTTCTCAACAGGAAATTGTTAACAGTATCATTTTGACAATTAGCGAGGAAACAAGGAGAGAAATAGAAGCCAATTACCTCTTTAAGCTAGCTGAAGGCCATTTTAAACTGTGTGCCCATGACATGATAATGTTTATGGTAAATATTTTAGTCGGAGCGAGCGCTTGGTGTGAGAGGATAGAGGGGGAAAAAAAAAAAAGCATCCGTCTGAGAGACAATAATTTATTAAGATCTGAGACGCGCCAATTATGTGGAAAGGACCTAAAAGAAAAAAAAAAAAATCTAACTCTCCAGGAAGCGAATACATGATTGCAATCTTGATTAAATCCCTCTGGATCTAATGAGTTGATTTTCTGCTGTTAATATTGCATCTGCTGATGATGGATTCGTTAAGATAATGGAACGAAGCTAAAATATAAATGACTCCCTGTCAAGAAGCAGATTTTCGTCATTTTCCTTCTGACATTTCTTCCGCGGGGGTTTGTCGGGGCACATTTTTGTGTTAAGAATCTTTTTTCATGTACTGTTCTAATTTTCCTTACTCCTCCGCCCTCTCTGTAAATATTTTCTGTTCAGTTGCAGCTGTGACACCCTCGCACTTAAATTACACTTTTTTGTTATTTTTGTTATTGTTATTATTAAATAAAAAGCATAGGGTGGTGTGTATTGTGTTTCATATTGTAGTTGGGCCCCTTTCATAATTACAGTAAAGGGGTAGAGCATGGAAATGTAATTGTCTATTTCTTAAGAAAAACACATTAATTTAAACCTTTTTATAGCGAGATAAAGAAACCCAAGTTGTTGTTAATAATAATAATAATAATAATAATAATAATAATAATAATAATAATAATAAACTGTTTAAAAATGCACTACACATAGCTTCAGACAGTGGTGGCCAGGAAGGGAGTTTCATTAACTCATTCCTATCTAGTTTAAAAAGAGATTTAATTTGCGTAAGAGTCAGTGGTGTTAATAAACCAGCCCTGTAAAAAGGTTCTAATAACTCACATACGCACAAACACCATCAACGTTCATTGTGTCCAAAGCTGCTGACTTCCTCCCAATCACTAGATATTTTATCATTGTCTTAATCGCTATTGTTGTCAAGTTTCATGCCTGGCCTGACCTCTCCTTTGAGGAGATTATTGTGTTGTTTTTTTCTTCTTTTTTTTTCTCTTCCCTCCCTGTGGTATTACCAGGGCAACTGTCTGGTCGGTCCCTGCCCCAGGCCTTTTCTCCCCTGTGTCACTTTTTTGTCCTTTAACATGGTTTTCCTAAAAAGTTTTTTAATCAATCAAATGTGAGGCAGAAAATAGGCTTTGTCACGGCTAGGCCTCGGGTCTTGTGATGCCTGCTTAGCGCGGTGACAGGCCCTCAAAAGAGATAAAAAGGAATATTTTTTCTGGAAAACCTTGGTTTCCATGGCGCCGCCACTTGTTGCACATCTCCAGCCATTCTTAGCTCCTGCGTGGGCCCAAAATTTCAAAGAAGGGGACAACGTACGTTTGGCATTGGCGGCAGCTGCCCCTAAGCCACGTGGTGCCTCCTCTCTCAAGGGGAGTACGAGAATAGGCCGACGGAATTGACAGCAAAAAAAGGGGCCTGCTAGGTTCTGTCAAAATATGCATAATCATTAGTATTTAATAAATGTTCAATTTTTCATTGTCCCTTTTCCCATTTGAAAAGTTACTTGAAGAGGACACATTTGACTTGACAGAGAGGGAAAGCGATTTGCCTTTAAGGACTGGTTGCACCATCGCATCAACCTCCCATAATTAATGAGTGCTTTTTATTGGCTGCGTCCAGGTAAACAAATGATGGTTTCTTTATACTTTAAAAACATGACAGTGTTGTTAGTAAATCATTTTTTTTTCTTGTAAATTCAAAAAGCAGAAACAAAATTTTAAACAAGTAATTTTGAATAATAAAAATAATAATGATCAATACAGTCTAATTGGGTGTATTTTTAACTAGTTCAAATGTTATTGATGAGCACACAGGTGTTCAATTATATAGACGTAATGGGTTTATAGTAAATAGTTTAAAACATGAATATTGTGTCATACAAAACCCATGTTTCGAAGCATATTTACTAGAACACAAATTAAGCTGGGTTGCAAAGTTCTCGATTCAGCAGAAAAGTGGCAGACCAAAGTAGCTAAATTTACTGTTGAGAATTTGAATGTTATAGACCTAATTTGAACTGTTTCAGTACCAAAAACATGGTATACGCATGCAGAGGAAAATGCAGGTTTCTGTGTTGAAGGAGCTGTCTCAAGTCACCACCTGGAAGCTGTGTGTATTTTGAATTACGAGGTGCATTGATAGTTATGTTGTTGTTTATGTTGTCTTACTGTATATCAAAGCCTTCGCAAGTTCTGAAGTGAAGGAGGCATTTTGTGCAGGTTAAATCACTTCCGTAACATCGCTTCTGATTATTATAGTTTACTGTTCTGTTTGAAATATAATGAGGCACATATTATAAAAAATAGTCAAATATGCACAGCAATTGTTTGATACCATAATAGTTTTTAGTAGCATTAATTTTCCTTCCACAAAAAGGCGCATGTATGACTAAACCTGATTATAAGTGTCTTACTGTATAATATCTTGTCATTATTATACAAAACACCACATTTTGGCTACCTTTGATGCAAGAAAATCAGCTCAAGAGTATTCCTTGATACAGAATTGTCATGCTAGGCGAGAGCTTCCTTGTGATGAATACATGAAAATGATTACTGTGCAAACATCGTTTCTAATTGCTGACCTGCTTGCCATTGTACTGCGCATCTTTTATATCGGGGTTTTGTTGTTGTTGTTGTTGTTGTTTATTTGTCTACACCGGTTAATGCAAAATATTCCATTCTATGTCATTTATGTTAATTTCACAAAATCTAAGACCAAACAATTCAGCATTTTCAAAGTCGCTTGTTTCTGTCGTAACATCAACGTGGAATTGTCTCCTTTCCAAAAAAAAATAGGAGTTCATTTTGAAAACAGTATCCATCCAGCCAGAAATATTATGAAAATGACAGCAAAACAGTAGACTGTTCTGGATACGCTGGTGTCGGTAGTATATTTACAAGTCAGTGTGTATATCCTGCTTGTATTAATAAGGTAGTTGCACTAGTAACAGCTGGCACTGGGTTCCTGAGTCATATTTGATCTATGATAAAGGTGGCAATTGATTTGTTCATTGTGTTGTATTAGATAGTAGTAAATACATATTGTGTGTATGTGGTAAGACTGAATTTTTTTTAACCAAATGTGTTTATCATGAGCACTGTATTATTATTATTATTATTATTATTATATTATTATTATTATTATTATTATTATTATTATTATTATTATTAATAGTAGTAATATTAGTGTATGTGTGTAGAGCCACCTCTTCAGTGTATAGGTGTGTGTAACATAATGGATTTTTTTTTTTATGTATTTATTTTTGTAGCTGACTGGGCTATCATTATCTCGCCCAAACAATAATAGAAGACCAAGTCCTCTTAGGAATGTAGCAGTGATGCCACAAGTTTGCAAAGTGGAAATCTTTGAATCTTGATTTCATAACTCAATTATAAATACAGATTTGCCATTCAGAAACTATTATTGGTACCATAACTATAATATGGTACAAAAACAACGCATTCCTGATCTTTAGTAATAACTTTATCTGTCTCCTTTGGTTTATGGCTCAGCAGGTTTCTCACATCCGAAAACAAATCTTTCCACTGACGTTTTGTGAATTTCCATTGTGGTTGATGTTAATATGAGTGGGTATATATAAAGTTTTCCCTCTAAGCTTTCTCTTGCAAACACAAGTTGAATACTGGGCTCTCTGAAAGATAAATCCTGTCCTGTGCAGTGGCTTTCTGTTAAGCCACGATAATGAAGCGAAAAGTTTGGTTTTAGTGCATGTAAAATGTGATCAGGGGAGTTGATTTAAATAGAGGGCACGTCAGCCTGAAACAAAAACAATTAAAGGAAAATGAAAGAAGGCCCCCAAGGGTTAAAAAATAGAAAATTAGCAAGATGCATGCTCCAGTGTACGGCTCCCCCCATCCAAAGTCGGCCCGCCTGCATTGTTATGTACGATCGGATCTGCGAATTCTTCCTCTAAGCTCCTTGTCACATTTTGACTTAATGAAGTGCAACTTAGAAGGGAATTGGGTTCATCATGCTAGTCGCACGAAGCTCCCTTGTTGTCAGAAAACAGGGGCGGCGTGGGACCCAAGCGCTACAGCGCGAGTCGTTATCATTCCGGTCAGTCTGTTTAACACAAAATTAAACAAAGAACTAATTAGTGCCTCATGAATTAATAAATGCACTGTTGCTGAGTAGAACTTGGATTGCTGAGGGGAGATATAAAATAAGCAGGAAGTTCAGGTTAGAATTATTATTACTTTCAGGGTCTCAAGGTTGCAAAACTTTACAAATAAAGTTGCTCTGTCACTGTCTTGGCATTGGCATTGGACTGGAGGGAGCTGTAGAATAAAACCTTTATTTCTGATCTGAAGGAGCAGTAAGGAAAAATCCAATACAAAGAAGAATTTCTTCTGAATATTTGTTTAAAGTTACCTGTCAAAAATGAGTACCTTGTTTGGGAGTGGGGTAGGAACCAAAATATATTGTTATTGTACTAAAAAGGGACATGTTAAGCATTTATTTCCCCACCTCAAAACCGCGTAAACAATATTAAACAGTTTGATAGTACAGAAATTCATTGGGTATGAAAAGTATGTAAGGCTCTTTCTTACATGTCTGTCTTAAACTCACCCAAAGCTCTAATGGAAGCATGTGCAAGGTCATATTGGCTAATAAAATCCTCCCTTCAATCAGATTGTAGGATTACAGATTCTAAGTAAATTGGAATTATTCACCTTGCATCATTGCTAAGCTGGGCTAAAATATTCAGAAAACAGGTTAACCCAATACTCGACCGGCTGACTGCTTTGTACAGGATCCCTTTGATCCCATTCTGCTTCTAAAGGTAACAAAGGTAGCCCCCTTTCTCATACGCCACCCCCTCCCAGGTTTAAAGCGAGGGCCAGCACAGGGCAGGTCACTCGTTGTCACAATGTCACAGATACGTCTTGTTTGTACCAGGGCTGTGTGATAGCATTGCTTAAGCCTGCGGACTGCTGCATGTCACTGGGTTGTATATTTGCTTTTCATTGTGCTAATTCCTTGTATCACTTTCTTTTTTTTTATAGGATGAAGTAATTTCCAGTAAAGACTAATTACTCCCACAAAAAGAATACAAGGTAGGAAGATACACAGTGTGCGTCTTTACAGCCTTAACTACTGTCCTATTAAAGAAAATAAAAATGAAAAGCACACTCACACACTCGCACAGTTGTCCTTTTAACAGTATGCCATATTTTTTATCCTTTTACAAGACTTTAAAATTGACAACAGCAAGGATGTAACAACAGCTATGACTGGCTGGTAAAACAGTAATAAACTAGTAAACCTCAGGTCAAAGTGCAGAGAATCTTTCTAGGGTTAAAAGCCTTTTTTTTTTTAATGTAGAAAATAAACAGTTTTTGTGATTTGTAGCTGTAATGGGTATCCAGAGAAGATTTTTAAAAGGGTCCCTCCTACTCTACTCTACTATAGTATCGGCACTGTTTTTGTAATTAGGACGTATATACGGTAATGCAGTAATTTTTTAGTATAGTACATTTTCCTGTGGCTTGTGCCAGATGGAGTAGACAGTGATATTTGAGATCACATCAGATGATCTCCCCAGTAAAAGGAATGCTTTTTAAGAACAGCAATAATTAGGCTAGAGTTGTGTAGTGCAATATATATATCTTCCGATATTGTGGTGTTTACTAAAAAAGATCATTATTAACATATACATGTGCCTGCTAGGTGTTAAAAGCGTAACATGTAATTGCAGCCCTTTGCAATTGAATTGGCATGTAAGTAGTTACTGCTTACAATATTGTAAGTGGCCCCTCTATAGGCACGTATGTGTATGTGCTGATGATCCTTTTTTTTACATTATTAAGTTGTTCCCTGTCTTGTAGCTGCTAAGATCTGAACGGTCCAGTGTGCTGGCTGCATGTTTGAAGGTGGTTGTTCTCCCAGACTGGCTGCTATGTGTAAAGCGCTGCAGTTTATAAGCTGCAATCATGGACTAAGTTTACTTTGTTTTGTTTTGTTTTGTTTTTATATTAGCTGCATCGTCTCCCTAGCAAAGTGGAGGCAGACTTGGGAAATTAGATTTGGCAGCAAAAATCATAAGTTGTATATTTGAGATTGTGTCTCTTAAAGAAGACACACATCACATACAAGAATGCTCCACAATACCTGGGCTTCACATACACACTACTGTACTGGAGGTATTTATTAATAGTGTATATTATAGTTGCAAATGCCAGATGGGTGATTGCATATTGGGATAGTTTTACTAAGCTTATTAAACTGAAAAAAAAAATTAAGAAGAAATGACTGAACTCGAATGTCTCTAGCTGGTTTTGTAATGTTAAAACCCAGAAACGCACAGGCTCAGTAAATCTAGTTAATCGAAAAAGCGTGCCGGCACAGGCACCTTTTACATTATAACCCAATCCTCAATGTGCATCATCCTGGGTAGCTGGAGTATAGTTACGTTAATTGGGTTTTGATATACATTATTCAGCTAATCAGAAAACCCAATTGAAGTGCATGGTGCAAGCAAGGCTTAGACATTCCACTAGGATCCTGGAGCCTCAGAGACAGAATCTCCCAGAACTGCCTCTGTCTTAAACAGTAAAAAGAAAACGAAATTGATGAATTTGTTTTCATTGGTTCTCGTCTTCCTTAGGGAGTAGCTGACTTTTAATTATACTGAAGAATTTTTGTCTTGCTGTTTTAAAACAACATTATACAGTACTTTTGTCAGTTCAGCCTTCAATTTTATGACTGTCTAGTAATGGTATGTTTTGAAAGCAGACGTGGTATAATTTTTATTATGTCTGCCTTTACAAATTTGCTTTGAATTAATCTCTTAACATCAATGAAGGTAACATAAAAAAAGCATGATACATGTGGAAAAAGCTCTCAACTTCAGCTTTTGTTTTTTCAAGTTCAAATCATTTGATAAAACATTTCAATTTCACTGACCCCGCTTATAAAAACTGATCAAACTGTGATCATTTTAACCAGTTCTACATTTTCAAAGAAATTAAAATGTACAGGTTAAACGGAGGCCGCAGGCTGACGAATATTTTTAAACCATACCACATAAACCTAACGCTAATATTAATACTTTTTAAACGTCTATTATTTGTCTGTTTGGAGTGTTGTTGAGATGTAAAACTATGCATGCAAGAACTCCTTAAATAATTGAAGGTGTAACATGATCTATAAACTGTTAACCGTTAATTATCAACAGTATTTCGAGTTTCAACTCTTAATGGAAAAATGCAGCCGTATTTTGGGGGGGGTGGCTTTGGAGTTTTTTGATGGGGCAAAACAAACCAGGGCAACATAGACACTGTGGTGCTGTGTAAATATTTATGATGTAACATCTCCATGTGAATAGACTTTCTTCAGAATCCATCCATCATTCCCGCCAAAAAATGAAAGCCCTCCTACCCTCGCCCGGGCCCGCAGGCAGCTCGGACGAGAGCAGCGTGTCCCTTTCGCCCAAAGCATTTGTTTTCCTCTTTACTTTCAGCTGCCCAGCTGTGAGGGCATTTTTTTTTTTTCCGTTTGTTCCCTCCGGCTTTTATTCATAAAAACTTCAAAGCCCGTTTTGCTCATTGTTTCCCCGACGTGGTCAGTGGCCCTGAAAATGCAAAAACAGACAAATGCGATGTAGGTCAAATTAAAGCAGTTTCGCTTGTGTCTCATGAATGAGGAAAGAGAAATTCTTACTATACGTTTGTAGAGTCGTGGTTACCCAGCAGGCAAATGACATTTCTTTTTTTCTTTCCTCTTCATTGGGAACTTGTACCTCTTGCACCTCTTCCTGAGTGTGACGTTAGACAGGCTAAACCTGTAGTTAAAAATGTATTGCATCTTGTATCTGTGGAATCAAATCGAAAGCACTCTAGTCGGCACTACCAAAAGTTACGAAAGCTTTTTAGTTTTTTTAATTAATAACGAGACGAGAAAATAATGCACTGTGAGAAGCATATTGAATTTTGTTCTCCGGTAGAAACTTGTTATTGTGCTGGTTTTCTTTTCCAGCAGGTTCATTTTGGCGCTTTTTTCTATAAGTTTAACAAGCTATTTTATTTTGTATCAAATGCTGTGTTGATTAGCAGTTGAAAATTAATTAGAAAAGTCAACTTGAAATGCCACCAGGGGGTCCCTTTCGCTAATATGAAAACTTAAGCCTGCTCTAGATTTAGGCTGATGGATTAATTTGTGAATGAGTGACTTTTTTATTTTAACCAGAATGAAACTACAGGTGAATCTGTGGACTCCTGTTATCTTCTATAGCCGGGAGGGGGCTTGTATGTGTTTTCTCATGTAGAAAGGAGGTGTACTCCCCTCGATTTGATGTGGCAGGGTTGTATTAGTTCAGCACACTCCTAACTGAGATCTTTATCAGGTTGTTTGTGGCTCTGCCCCATAACTGCATCATTAAGACAATATTGAGAAGAAGAGGCGTTGCAGATATGAGTCAATAGAAAAATATTACTGGTCAGGTTTTGCAACTTAATTTTCCTCTCGGTTTGTCAGAATTTCATTAAAGCTTACCCTCCTTGTGTGGTTTTGGAAACGTTAATATGGATTGTAATAATAATGGTGCCAGTCTGACCTTGCCTTCACTGTTGCATTGTACAGTTCAACTGCCGTCATGAATGATCTGGGCCCCTGACAGAAACAGAAACTTGAAGCTGTATAATTACATATTTGACCTGATCGCAGAAACCATGCTCTTCAGAGTTAGCAAAGTGAGAACTTTTCCGAAAAACTACAAAGCCATGAAGGGATCTGTACAATGCAAGTCCATTTTTCACACGTATCTGTTTATCGTCAAAAGAAAAAAAAGTTAGCAGATCATGTTTTTGTTTTTGTTTTTATTTTTAGCAGTGTTTAAGTGGTAACCAGCACAATTCAACATTAAAGAAGCCTCTTTTTTTTTCTGCATTCTGCCATATTTGCATGGTATCACTAAGGATGGATGACAGTTTTTTGAGCAGCTTTTTTTTCTTCTCCATTTCAAGCTTTCAATACCTTTCTTTCCTCTCTTTCCCTTGGTCCTTTTAGCTAGCATAAGGGTTTTACTTTACTCCTTTGTCATCCTAATTGATTGCATTAACCTTTTGAGTATTGAATTTCCAGTGCATCACGCAGAGCACAATGTGGAATATTATCATAATCTCTCAGAGTAATGGACACACTGCAATCAACAATTCTTTAGGAAAAGTACATCTTTGAAAGATGGAACGTCTTATTATTTCCATACAAAGGCTACACCAGGGCATCAGGCATCTGAAAACTTTATATTCATTTCTTTATTAACCTCAGCTTACTGTCTTCAGGATATTCCAATAGACTGATCTTACTTTTAACTCTCATGTTTTGGGGGTTTCAGATAGAACTTTTTGTTTATTAGTTTCTGTTACAATGACCAGAGCTGGGGTTAGGGTTAGGGTTATTTCTGTTACAGTGACCAGAGCTAGTAATTAGTGTATGCATACGAATCATTGTGATCAAACCACTTAGCCATTTCAATGGCCATATCTTGCATGTATACTGTATTATCATCATCATATACAGCATCATCATTTATTTATACTGTTCACCTGTGAACACCCCATATCTACTTTCCCTGCTTTTAACATCATCCAAAAGTGGTCACTACAAACAGAGGGTTTTTCTATACAGGGGATCTTTGTTAAAGGTTTTAAATGAGATACTGCATTTAGATTGAAGTACAGGCTCAAAGATATTCTTTCACCTTTCCTCAGTTTACAGGATAAAGCCTGTTTTTGAAAATGGGATCAATATTTTTTCCTCGTTTTCCTTGTCATACGCACATTCCAAGAGTTCTGTTTTTTCTTTTTTCTTTTTTAAACCACTAAAAAGAACTGCCGATTCTATCCGTCAAAACAAAGGTAGGGTTTCCATAGCACCCTACAGTCAAAGAATGAACCTATGGTCCCACTGTCCCATGCACGGAATGGTCAAGCGATCACCTAGTGTGATTTACTCCGTGGCTAGGACAACCAGACTTAATAAGTTAATAATAACTGTGTTCGATATGGCAGTTACATGCTTTTATATTTTTCTGTGTCTTTCAGCAATGTCAACAGCAGACCACTTAAGCAAATAGAGGATTACTTCTACAAGAAAGTAGATTGAAGTTTAGGAAGAACAAGGATGAAATAAGCAGACTTTTGCTGGTTATATAAAACAACTGTCATTAAATAGAAACGCTTCATATATTTGCAGTTCGATGAGAGTTGCTGACACAGTTTTAGTTGAATTTCTAAATCATACAAAGAGGCTTTCCCTTATATGGTGTTATCCCAGACACAGCCACCTGGTTTTTTATTTTTTTATTTTTTTACAACCTCTTTTGTTCTTCAGGATTTATTTAAACAAAACATTGAAAACTGGAAAAAGAGAAACCAACTTTTCAGACCTAAATAGAACAGTAAACATCAGCACAAGTGCATTAATTGATTGTTGTGCAACAGGCAGAAAGCTGTGTTATCATGTTTCCGTGGCAACAAAGAAATTATTGTCAAGTCTCTTAGATGAATTGAAGCAAACACCCTTCATGGCAACTCTATTAGATTTTTCAGCTATGGAAAAAAAAAAATCAATTCAAAGGGGTCCTCGTGCAGACAGACACAGTTTTTGATCAATAATTTTTTTAAATCGGGTGACAGAGTAGTAGTTTTGTGGTGCTCTCAGTTGACTTATTTCTAGAGTTTTCAGTTGTCCCATTATATATATATATATATATATATATATATATATATATATATATATATATATATATATATATATATATATATATATATAAATACATTATGAAAATATATTACCTATACACCAGACATTTCCCTTTGTTAAAATATATTGTTGTTCACCCATTATTATCAACCAGGTAGCACAGTTGTGATGCCACATCCCCTTTACTGAAACTGCGAATGAGTTTACAGCTTGGGAGGGACTTGGGTGCAGGGAGGAAAATAGACCCGGTGAAGGCATGTGGCAGACCATGCATCTCTGTATAGTCTCTTATTCTTTGCTGTAATCACTGGGCCACACAGCTATGCTACTGAAGTTAGAGACAAATAGTACTGATTTAAGAAGAAAACTCACATGTTTTTGCTTTTGTGGCATTTCAAACATTGGTCTGAAACTTTTCTAGCATGTGACCACAGACACATAATGTAAATGCATTACTAGATACAGAGCCGGACATCATTAACAGTTGCTTATGCAGTATTTCAGTTTTGTAGTAAGAGGCTGTACAGTGGTGGATATTGTATGGATATTGGATATTGATTGGCTCTGATGGTCACAAAACAAATAGTTTCAATCTTGTCAGATGTAGTCATTACGCTTGAGTGAATTATTAAAGAAATATTATTAAAAGAAATGTAAATGCAAAGTTAGATATGTACAAAAATAAAAGCACAATGTGTGATACAAAATGAAATGAATAAATACATAGAGTCATTTAAGATTGTGGATTGAGCAGTGCTTTTTTTTTTGGAAAAAGTTGCCTTTCCGCTAAAAAGCAGGTTGAGTGCCCATGCTATCTGAGCCCTCTCTCTCGCTCAGTCCGTACTTTTCAAAGGATAGAATCCTTATTGATCTAATCTGGTTACCGCTTACTATTTTCAACAGTTCCATCTAAAAGCCCCCCCCCCCCCCCCCCATCTGCCTGACCTACATGGCAGTCGCATGTCCTCGGCTCCCTGGCTTGTCGTTTTATGGAAAATCTGAGGGAGAGATAAAGCCGCAGGGTTTTAAGTTTTATCCCTGTCTTTCCTTTGAGAAGGTCTGACGCAGAATAAGCCAGTGCTGTCCAGTGTTGTTTAACCAGGCTCAGAGTCTGATTGGATTCAGCCTTGTGCCACTGCTGTTCCTTTCGTTTTCCACAAACAGCAGCACCTGCAGTACAGATTTACCCGAATCCGCAGATTTCCGACCTGACAGATTGTGTTGCTTAAGATGACTGGATGGGAGGGGAGGGGGGAGAGAGAGGGCTGTGAGGGGTGGTATTTGTGATTTGACCGAGTAGTCCCCTTCACACTATTAACAGCTGCCTGTAAATTTTCTGCTGTCCTTGCTGTTCAGTCAATTATGGAGAAAGGGGTTTAGCGATTTTGTTTCTCTTTTTTTTTTTTTTTTTTTTTTTTTTTTTTTTTTTTCCGCTTAGCCTATTGCAAGCTTATTTGATTTTGTATTATTATTAACAAAAGGTGACCATTTCTGAAGGTTACGTTAGGTTGTTGCAATGAACCAAGTGAGCAGGCTGTGGAAATTTTGGATAGGTGACCCTGCAGTTCCCACCCTAGTAATTTCAAACAGACCCACCCCCCCCAAATCCATGCTTCATTTCATCACTCCCACATTGGCTTGCCTTGTGGTTTTCTCATAATGAAAGATACACAAAAAAAAGCTGTCAAAGGCAGTTTGTAGTAATTAAAAAAAATAATATTTTTTGGTTATCAGTGACCTCCTAAAGTTTTATATTTTGTCTCTGAGGGAGCAATACGTTGTTACCACTAAGGTATTGCTATTAGGAGTATTTATATTATTAGGGTTAGATTATCAGTTATATTCGTGGTAGTCCTAGTACAGCATTAGTCTTATTATTGAAACACACAGTCTTACATAATTACCAGATAAAGAACCTTGAGCCCAGGTGTTGGCTCTGAAGAGCTTACCTGTCTGGGAAAAGCCAAGGGTTTCTCTTTGACTGCCATTGCTGTTAAAATCTACTCCTCGTCAGTTTTCTAGTCACTTTCGATCTGTAACATTTGGTTTAAAATAAAGACTAACGCCTCCGGGGGGAAGCAGTACATTAAAGCCTTAAAAACATTGTCTTTATTGTGCCAACTGCGGTCTAAACTTTAAAAGGTGTTTTTAAAAGCACCTCTCTTTTGAATAGGGCTTTAGAAATTTCTAGAAAGTTTGTGTGTGTTCTACACAGAGAAGACAAAGAAGAAGGGAAGATTTTATTTGACACAGTGGGCCATATTCATAAAGCAGTTTAGCAGGTAAAACAAGAAAATAAGTCAAGTGGACAAACACACAGGCCTAAACGTTTGTCTAGTTTATACTGTATATGCTGTAGTTTTACCTCATAACTGTGTAGGGCTGTGATGCACTTACTGGTGCACTGACAGTTCATGCAGCCAAACATCTGTACCATCATTGCCAGCCATCATGGACACTGTGGCCTGCACATTTAAATGAAAGTAAGTGGATTAGATTTCAGTTTATATTAGAAGACACCAAGCACCTACTGTGCAAGCCGGATCGGAGCAGGGCAACTGGCGCGCTTCGTTTGGCATTGCGTGGCAGAACAGCTGAACGTTCCACCTGGCGCTTGCTCTCTCTGCGTGGAAATCGTCATCTGCATTTCACTGTTAATATTCCTTCCCATCCATAAAAGGGTTAGGAGAAAATCCCCAGGTGTGCTTTTTTTTTTTTTTTTTTTTTTTTTTTGTAACCAGTTGACACATATCAGATAATGTCTCTAAAAATTAGCTTCATCCATATCTCCAGCCATATGAAAAGATGATCTGTTTTAATACCCCACCAGCTTGTGTGTGGAACAAGCAGATTAAAGAGTCTGTTTAGCAGTATTCACAGAGCTCCCCACTACAGTGCAACACAGGGCAGGCCTGACTATCCACCCCCTCTTTTTTTCCTCTAAGAGTTAAAAGGCAATTGTTCACAATTAAAAGCAATCTAATTTTCCATTCTAGGCTCTGTGTGCGAGGTATTTGTTTTTTTTATTTGTTTATTTGCTTCACTTTTGTGCGGTTTAAACAAACAGTGTGAGGAGTTAAAGAGCCTTCAGTGAACAATAGCTGCAGGTGCCCTTTGAGGCGCCGCTTTGTTGTGATTGGAGGGTGCTGTGCTGTTGTTTTAGTGGCCCTTTCGCAAGGGGCAGGGGGGTGGGTGGGAACAGTGCCGACTGTGTGACCTGAGCAGTGTCCCGTTGTCATGGGGACAGTGGCTAGGTAGCCGGATTGTTTGATGCAAACCGTACTGTTGAAAAACAAACTCGGGATCAGGAAGTGCAAGCCTGCTGAAAGCACCAATATTTAGACACAGACCATGTCTGTCTGCAAGCACACTTTACACAGAATAACGTAAAGGAATTGTGTATAGCACTCAGCTTTGCTTGTAGCTCACCTTTGGTAGTCTATTTTTTCATATGTATTTCATTTAACAGTGGAAGTGATGCCACGGTAACTACAGTCTTTTTTTTATATATATTTAAATATATGAATGTGCTTGATATATAACTCACACAGTCCATAAGAAGCACAGTTGGGTAAAGTACACAAGTTTGTTTTAGTTTTCACAAAACTATGTAAGCGTTTTGAAACACAGGAATAAACAGCAAACCTGTTTTTAGAAATAATTGCTTTCAGATCTACCAAACCTTATTTAAAGATTACTAACAGCATTTTCTGTCACCAGATTTCATCATGAACTAAAAATAGGGGAGTTTGAAGGCAGATTTTCATAAGATGCTGCTTATCCCTTACAGTAAGTTGCATCTCCACTTAATTTTAATATGCATAATGAGAGTCAAGTATACATGATTCGTGGGGCAAGCCTAATTTTCAGGCACAGGGGAGAGGTCTTGTGTTAAATGTTGTATTGAATTATTTTTTTTTCTTGTTTGCGTTATGGGTAGTTCTTCGGTTATAGAAAAAGTCAGTGTTTGTCTGTGTTACAAATGTGTATGAAAGAAATTAGGGTGGTAATTAATCAATTATAACCTAGAAACGTTCACCTTAAAAATACTAACCCGGGACTCGGCATACAGAGATAGCTTTAGTGTAAATCAATAGGGAAGAAGAACCTTATTTCAATCTTCCGGTAAGTATCTTTTTTGATAAACAATTTCCTTTCATTGTTTTTGTTTTTGTGAAATAAAAGGATGAGCCTTTTTTCCCCCCCTGATTTAGCTTCGGAGAATTTTATAATTTAGTAATTAAAATCTTTGATAGGCTTTAGAAATTGCAGTTGATTGAATTTAATGGGAAGATGAATTTCAATTTTATTTGATTACCGAGACCCCTGGCATCGGTATTTATGGAAAAAACTGTACAAAAATATGCTGTGTGGGCTAAAATGGCATAATAAAATTAACGGTAATCGGATTTCTCCGTCATGAATTTCGCTCTAATTTCACTGTAATTTTCCATTAGATAGCTGGTTTACAAATATTTGCTCATCTGTGATGGGAAAAGGCTATCTGTCTAAAATGATTATGGATAGAGCATTCAAAAATGTGCCTTTTTCCTGTTTGCGTTTTAAAAACCAGATTGCAAGGGACCGCAATTAAGGATGCTGCATTATGAATGTCTGCATCTGGGGAGAAAATATATATTATGATAATAAAAAGATTAAAAAGTGTATTATGAGAGGATTTGCATTTAGAAAGTACTGTATACACCATTTATTTTTACCTACTGTGTGTGTATGTACAAATATGAAAATATCAAAGTAAAAAAGAAAGTGAAACAAACAGACAAACAAAAAAGGAGTCTGAGTTATATTATTATAATTTTATTTTAAAGTTCCACTGAAGTTGACACAAAGATACAATACTGAAAATTGCATTGTTTTTAATTGCATATACCATCAATTAAACAGATAGTACAGAAAATATACAGTACATAGTTAAATAAATCCATGTCATTTTAATAGTTAAAAATAACAATTAAACCTTATTGGAAAATCACAGATAAATCAGATTTTGCACAAAAAAGAAAACAGATGTATGGGGAGGGTTGTAGAGTTCCCCTTGATCCCTCCCCCCTCTCCCTCCCTTTGTGATCCTGCCCCCCTCCACCTCCCTCCTCTCCCCCCCAACATGCTCTGCACCACTGCCGGAGACAGCAAGCGAGTTCAGATACAATCCAGCTCTAGGAAAAGGTCAGATTTCTGACTCGACAGGTCCCTGGGCTTCCAGCACAAAAGCCACAGAATTCACATCTTTCAACTCGGCCTTCGCCTTTGTCCTGCTGGAACGGGCTGCTTAGAGGAGCGCTCTGTCAGACCTGTCCCTCCCTGGGTGCACGGTGAGGGGCTGCTAAACGTCTGGCTTGGCTTCCCTTTGACTGATGCCCCCCTGGAATGTCATGCCACCCCCTCCCTCTTGCACCCCCTTCTTAAAACATAACGTCAAACATCAAGAATGATTAAAAACAATAATAATAATAATAATAATAATAATAATAATAATAATAATAATAATAATAATAATTAAGTTTAAACTTGATAAAAAAATTATCTTGTGTCATCTTTTATATGAGGACTAGATTTTCCACTGTGGGCAAATTGCAGGCAAGCTACCCAGTCCATAGGGTACTTAAGTACAGGACAGTGTTTTGCAGAGAAAAATTAACCTGTGAAAGGTGGCCCATATCGAAAACGTTCTTACTCCAGCACAATCCACTACAGTGAAGAGCTTGAGGTGCCTGTTGTACAGTTGAAAGGTCACACAGACAGTACCTGACCCTCTCTTGACATGTTCAAGGAGTTGGTTTGTTATTAAATTGCCAACGAAAGATGCCAATCCTGTTTTATACAGGATCTGCACTCATTTCGCATATCTGGAAACCTGGAATGCACAACACTCTGCCGAGTTTAAACTTGAAGAAATCTAATTACATGCATAAAATATTGTACACAAACAATTTTGAGCTTTTAAGGCCCTTTCAAGGCTTCCTGTTTCGGGTCTCCCTGGAGTACAGCGTACCAGATGTCTGCTCCTCGGCTGAGCTACTAAAATACTGCTTTTATTTGCCCAGCTAAAGCATTTCGACTCATAACTCACTTAGCTGATATTGTATATACTGTATTTCTGCCTATTTAAACACAGCTTTGGCAGGGTATATAATGAAGTTAAATGAAGTGATTTTTATACTAATTCATTGTGTCTCATATTTTTGTTCTAGGTCATGTTTTTATTGTTATAAAAATGAAATGTTGTTGTTTTTGCACGAAACTAACGTGCCGCGTCGCGTGTAGATGATGCGGTATGACGAGACGCTGTGTTTGAGTTGAGAATGGCAGATCCAGAGGTTATGGTTTTCTTTGTTTTCGTTCTTCATATGTTACTGAACACAGCTGAAATGTGCTTTTCTCCTTCGAATCGCTGCATTCCACGTTGCTCGTCTTCCTTGAATATGTGGATGACGCAAAGTAATGTTGAAAATCATTAACGTCGCCCCTGGGCCTGCTCGGCCTCCGAGCCAGATTCAGTGTTGTGAGGCCACAGTTTGGTTCTTACTTGGCTCGACTGATAGCCAGTGGAAACTCCCCAGTACATGCCCTCGGGGCGTGGATTTGCCAGTGGAAAAGGGGTATAATCATCACTTTTGATACTGATTTATTCAGTCATGGAAAAATAAATCTGCCAGATCTGCGCTCATACCCATTTTGTGTGAAACTGACTTGCACAATACTACAGAGTACGTATCAGGATGGCATTTGCCTAACAAATTAACCCAACATTTTTACTCAAAAGCACCAGCTATTTTTAGATATTTGATTAATGTTTAATGCTAAATATTAGGATTTATTTTTACAGATTGCTGAGAAGAAACAAAAAAAAACAAAGAAAACCCAGAAAAAACCCTGATGTGTCTGTTTTTCAGTGGGTGTGGTTGGTGTTATAAAATGTATCTATCAAATTCAGACAAAAAAAACAAACAGTACATGTTTAGGTGTGGGTGTTTTCACAGGGCTTATCTCTATAAAAAGTCATATTTCCAGGGATCGAATAAGAAGTTCATATTGCCCGTGTTTAAATTCTCAATCCAATTGATAAATCAATGAGAAGCTGTGTTTGTTTTATCTTTTATTTTGCAAGGAAGGAAACATGACATGCCTTTTATGCTGCAAAAGCACGAAACAAATTAAAATCATGCCTTGTATGTTTAAAGGGTGTCTAATTATCGGTACTGTATTCCTAACCTAAGACTTTGAACTTTCTAAATACAACATTTATAATGCTGGTAACAGAATGTTACCAATAAACATCATCAATGGTATCTAATAAAACATACCGTATGTGTATACAATATTGTTTATAAATAAATAAATAAATAAACAAGTAAATAAATCAAATCCATGAATACATTATGTACCTAGAGGGCCCCCCCCCCCCCCAAAAAAAAAAAAAGATTTTGCATTTTTTCAGGAAGAAACTGACAGGCAAATAAGTTGTTTGACCTTATAAAGTATTCATTGTCACCAGGTAACGGCTTGCCGTTTATCATTTCACCTGAAATTACAATGGAAACCGATACCTTATCAGCGGGAGAGAGGGAGGGAGAATTGGAGAAAGAGAGGGAGAGGGAGAGGGTGTGTCTAGCCAGGAATGTATTATTTTTTATATATAATTAACTGCTCCAGGATCAGATTACAAATAATTATGGCTTCTAATCAGAATTTTATTTTTTCATTTCCTTTTTTTATATGTAAAAAGACCACAGATTATAATAAAACTAATTTCAAAGGTAGGATATATATATATATGTAGGTCAGCTCATTGCTGTGTTCTTTCCTTCACCCTTCTTGTAAAAGTAATTGATTATTTTTTTATATACAGAAATACATAAATATATAATGAAAGACTGACTGAGAACATCATCGTGTCTCTGGGAGATTTGGAAAGTTCTAATTTAAAATCTATATTAAAAACCATGTGTAAATTAGATTATACTCTCCCAATCAGAAAATTGTATATTTTTTTATGTGAAAATATTTGTGTCTTTTGTCCTTTTATTTAACTAAAAATAAAAATGTAATGCCTACTATGTTTATTTTTTTAAAACATTTTTTACGACATATATATACACACACACACACACCTTTTATGCATACAAAAGTTGTGTGCGTTTGAATATCTGATATTAAATACATGATTCAATACACTACTTTCATTGTCGTGAGTGTCTTCTTTGAGGTACAGCATGGGTCTTAAAACACTGTTAGGTGTGCCTCCTCCTCCACCTCCTCCACTTCCTCCTCCACCTCCTCCTCCTCCTTTTTAATACAGCTGTGGGAGGTTCCACACTCTGAGAGTTAAAAGGCTAGTAGACCACTGAGATAGAAAGGCCAACCCACCATGGGAAAAAAAAACTGCTAGGGTTTCTGCTCTGCTGTAATTTCCTATCAGCCCATTCAGTGAACATAACCAACAGCTTGGTATGTGTGTGTGAGAGAGAGAGAGAGAGAGAGAGAGAGAGAGAGAGAGAGGGCGAGCAAAAGCTTCACCTGCCCTCCTAAACCACAGGGAGGCGGGGCTAAATTGCAACTGCCAATCACATCCATTCATGGCAACCCAGCATTACTCTCTCTGGCAAACTATTGACAGATTACATGTCAAAGAGTTTTTAGTTCATTATTGAAGGAAGTTTTTTTTTTTTTTTCTTTTTGTCTTTTCTTTTCCAATTCTTTGAAACCTACAGAGCTGAGTAATATATATTATGAAAGTTACATGTCTGGGTGGATATAACTTTGAATTTTCTGAATATGGTAAGTGAACTTTTATGTATTTCACTTGTGTATTGTTGTACCAAAAAGATAATAGAACAGTTGCATAAGGGTTACCTAATTTCAATCCGATACTGAACCTGCTATACTTGTTTGAAAGTACAACATGCTAAAGTACAGGTGTGCACTGTCTACATACACAGACTATAGTAACTGTGGATGTCAAGTGCTTTATATTTTCTTTCTGCTGTACAATTATGATTTCAGTTAAAGCGAAAATATAGTTTTGACAGACTATACAGCAGTTAGAGATTTTTATTCGGCTTATTTTTGGTCTGTTTGTAAGCTGACAGTATAAACGAAACTCCCAAGCCTGAGTATTGAAACTAAAACACACTTTTTCTATCCTTTATTTTTTTTTCCAAGAATGTTTCAGTTACAATAACAGTGCATAGGGGTGTTTGTTGGTGGTGGCGGTGCAGTGGGCTGTCTGTCGTTAAAGCAAACGGCCTAGGGAGCTGTTGCCAAGGGGGACAATGAAAACAAAGTGTTGTTTCTGATGCTTTAACATGTGTAGATATACATACGTTACAAAGGAACACAGGTCTGGTTTGGGTTAGTTTGATTTTTTTCCTCGTGATACTGCAGCAGCACAGACAGCTCAATTCCCCTCCCCTGTAACACTGTAAGCAGAAACCGGGGTGGAAGAAATTTGTAGATACAGAGCTCTGTCGTTTACACGGTTCCCCTTTTGATTTGTATTTAGAACCAGAGCAGTCAGTTTAGCACTAGAATCCTACGGCTTTCTTTCTTTTTGAGTGTGTGCTTGCATCTGTTCTAATGGGTGTGCTAGTAAATGGCTGAAATCGCTCAGTAGTCACCATGTGGGGGTGGTGGTTGTTGTTGTTTATCTGGAACTTGTTAGCTTCGAGTTACCAACCCATTAAGGGTGTTGCAAAATGCAGCACGACAAAATGGCTAGGCAATAATGCATCCATTTGTATTCGTATATATCCTGTGCTGACTGTGAATATAAATACAGGTCAGCAGAGTCTTAATTAGAAGTTGTGGCCCACTGTCAGTTGTTTTTCTGTTTTAACTCCGGGATATTTTTGAACAGTTATTTGTTTCCCCCCTGACGTCTTAAAGGTACAGTGCCCCCTATTTGTGATGGGGTTGTTATTGCTAACACTGTCCTGTTCACTCAACTTGCCTTATACATTATTTGCTGATGTGGGTCTTGGATATTTAGTGTTGCAAGAGAGAATGCAGAGTAGTAATAATAATAATAATAATAATAATAATAATAATAATGTGATAAATAAAATAATACAAACCTTTTTTTGTTGTTAGTTTTGACAGAATACTGTCAATATCACAGGCAGTCCAGATATTTCTAATATAACTTTTTTTATTTAAAAAAAAAAACTGTTTAAAACTGAAACCCTTTTTTTTAACTGTATGAAGGTTTTTGTGTTTTTTCTGTCTTTATGTAACTGCTTGGACGGTGGGTTATTTCTTGAGTCATACTAAACAGGGACTGTGCTCCTGCCGAGATTTGGCAGATATAGACATGGTCACTTATTACAAAAAAAAAAAAAAAGAAAAAGCGTGGATGAAATCAAGAGTAAATGGAGGGGAAAAACAATCCAATGTCTGTAGCCTTCAATAACCTTTCCCACAATTTAATAATAACTGAATCAATTTGATGTCTTAAGCAATAAAAAAGGCTGTTGCCATCCTAATTCTCAGGCTCTTTAGATGACAGTAAATTTACATTTTTTAATTAAACTAGCCGGAATTTTTATGAGGGGGCTGGGTTATGCTAATGGAACGTTGTGTACTCTAGATTAAGAGAGTTGCAAAATAAATTCAGGAAGAGCCATTAAAAAAAAAAAAATGGATCCCATATCTTTAACCCCTTTTATGCTGATTTCTCCTGGGGGATTGGTTTATTTCCACCGCTCTGTCATGGACGAGTGATGTTTGGCAGTGCAGTGATTAGCATCGTGGCATCAGCTGATGCACTTCTGTTCATATATACAATGCACGCATAGATATGTATATTCACTACATGCTAGATGTATATTGTCTTAGGGAGCTATGCTACAGTGCACAGTATAAGAAGGCGATGCGTATAATGCCAAGGGTTTAATTGGATTTGGTTTGACATGGAGCTAAGGTCTCAAATGGTGCCATAGTAGGTTTGTAAAAGCAAAGCAAATTAAGTTTTCTTGACTTTTCAAATGATCCGTACACTAAAAAAACAAAGAAACAGTTGGCGAGACTTTTGTTGTAGTTGTTGTTGCAAGCAACTTATCTGGTTTCATTTATTATGAGAAACCCCACTGGGCTCAAATTTCACATTTTAAATTGTAAAAAAAAAAATGCTAGTAAAGGAGATTTAAATCAGGCTGAAATAAAATAGACGCTAAAAAGAATCAGCTATAAAAAGGAATAATGCAAACACGCATGTGTTGCATGTGTTTGTGCAAGAACATGTGCACTCATATTCATTACATTAAACACCTGCTTTATCAGCACACTTGTGGAAGGTGTCTTGGTGAATCATTCATTTCCTGATAGTTTTGCAAGCTTACATTTATAATTGCATTGGTGATAATGAACAATAATACCAATGTGATGGGTTCAGATCTGCATTGGATCTTTAGGAAAAAAAACAAAAAAACATCTGAAAGTCAGCAACGAATGCATTAAGTTGTTTCAAAATCATCAGAATCTAAATTGATCCTAAAGCAGTGTCTGTCCAGATAAGTGAGTTTGCCTAGAACAGAGGGACAGGCATGACCCCCTCCAGTGAGGTGACTGGAGTCTGTCCTAAAACTGTCCGAATGACATTATCTTCCCTTTATCCCCATGAGTATTTGTGCACTCATCCAGTTGCTAGATCATAATTAAAACCTCAAAGCGCCCCATCACCGATACAGAGTAATAGCCTAATTAATACTCAGAAACTAATGACATACTCCAGAAATAATTAACAAGTAATACCTGAGGCTCCTGTTTGTTTTATTTTTTAAATATACTGGGGGAATAGGTGGATTTTTTTGTGTTAGCTTAACATTCAGAAACTTAGCTTTTTCAATACTGTGCTGTATGCAAAACTCAGCTTTTCAGAACTAGGAATGGAGGTTAGCAGAACAAAAATAAATACATGAGAGAATGCCCCTGTGGGTTGGTCTACTGACTCTGAAAAGGGATTAACCTGTGCAGTTTGTCTTCATGCGAGGCAGAGGCAGCATTTTCAGTTACACAAATACAATGATCTACTATAGGACCAGGTCAAAATAAATAAAAAAAAAAAAAAAAAAAAAAAAAAGTGAATTTAATAAACAGCGCCTCCTCATAAGTCGGGAGATAATTAAAGCAGTGGAATTTAGCATCTATTGTAATGATTTCGATAAGAACAAAATTAAAAGTATGACAAAAAATATATTATATTATGCACAGTGTTACCGTTAAACTGTTTAAATGTGGTAGGAGTCTTTAGGAGTCACCAGCTAACATCACAGAAGGAGAAAAAGCACTCGTTTATCCAGGCTAGCTATCCTGTGCATTGCACCCTTTTTCTTACAGCTCATTGTGATTGAGAGGTTACTTAACCTGTCTGTCTTCAGAGAAATGCAATGCAAAACCAGGATTTCATGGTTCCAAGTTCTTCGCACTAAGCTGAGAGGCCACGCTGCTTCTTGATAATAGAAGTATAAATAAAGCAGCGAGTTGATATTTTTACTGATACTAAAGTGATAAAACAAACCAGTTATCTCCTTTTGTAAACTTTGACTGTAGCCCTGACACATGCAAAGTGTAGACACTGATGTGATTAGGGTGATTTTTGGGTGGTCCTGTTGATTTTATCAACATGCCCCTACACCCACCCACCCCACTTCAAACTTTCATGGACCATTTGTCAGTAAATTCACTCCGTATAGAGTGTTGTGGACAGACGCTTTTTTGTATTATTTTTTTAGAATAATCTTTTTATTCACAATATTAAATGAAGTTAGATTATTTAGCAGCAGCATTCAGTATTTAGTAGACCGCAAGGTAAGTGAAAATCCTGTGTTTATGTAAAAGCAATGATATTTTCTAGGAGCTTCATTTGTTTAAAATATGAAAAAACTCAGCATAATTTTACTGCTTTACATTCGTTCGCTACAACATGCAAACCCTATTGACCTTTGAAGCACTTGTAATATTTTTATTACCGAGCAGCCACTTAAATGAAATTAAAACTGAAATCTGCACAGCACTTGAAAGAAAGAAAGAAAGAAAGAAAGAAAGAAAGAAAGAAAGAAAACCATTAACCGTTCTACAAGTAACAGTATAAGAGAGATTATTGAAAGTTATTGATAGAAATCCTCTGTTTATAATTGTTAGGTTTTTTTTCTCCATATGTTGTACTGTATCATTTACATGAACAAACACATACTATACAGTTATCATAAAGCTGGTCAGCTTTCAATGTTTATATTATTTTTTCCAGCAATTACAAAATGTGTTTCAAATCTAGCTCGGAATTGAAATTCAAACACGTCAGCAGTAGCTCCTTATCTCTGCTTTACTTTTTTTTTTTTTTTTTTTTTTTTTTTTTTTTTTTTTTAAAACACCCACATGTACTTATTTCTTTGTGTTCTTGGCAGTCACCTTCAGCACTGTTTGCTTTGCTAGGTAAAGATTCGATATGCTGTCCTTTCTCGTAATTGACTGCAAACATGGCTGCCCAGTTTTGAGCTCTTCCTCAGTAGATAATTTTTTTTTTTTTTTTAATGTGACATTCTATTCGGTTGGGTCAGAAGCGGCCACCTCCAGCAATAATTACTGTCGGTACATGATAAATGTAACTCCCAGCTGTTCGCTTGTATCACCAGCAACAGATTTGGGGAATCGCAGGGGGGAGGGGAGGGAGTTTGGTGTTTGACTGAATTTTTAAAAAACTCTGAAACTTGATAGGATAACGTCGGCTTAGGCCTCACACCTGTTAGGAGCTCTGAACAGAACAGTTGGCTGTCTCATGGGCAGAGCTTAGCATTTTTTCTCTCCACGGTGAACACTTTGGGGTGGGGGGGGCAGGGGGGGGCTTATTTTAAGTTTGCAGTCATTTCAGAAGCATTTCTTTGCTCGATTCGACAAAGCTCAACATATGGCTTGAGAGGTCATATGTTGTTATCTTTTTTTTGGTTTGTTTTCTTAAATTACATCCACAAAAGTTTTGTTATGATTGATTCAGTTTTGCTGCTCTTGCAAACCAGTTAATAAAAAGTTTGTTGGGGTCCACTGTCGGCAGAGGCATTACTGAAATGAAACAAATAAATGTCAGTGTTTTTACTTGATGAGCCAGGATCTTTTTATTTTTAATAGAAAAAACGTTATACTGTGCAATATGACTGAGGGAGCAGTCAGTGCTGCTCTAAAAGGTCTGTTTAAGTGGGCATTTGGTGCAGACATTTGTATGTATACACCTGTTACAGTAAATCACTGTTTAGAATTTGTGGGGCAAATTATCTGATACATAAAACCAGGTGCATCAAGTTGTTGATTTATTTTATTTACTTTCAGTAAAATGCAGTATCTCATTTAAAAAGCAAAAATATCAATATCATTCGCAACTTAATTAAAAAGTCATGATTAATTAGATTAATAATTTTGCTTTTGTAGAAAGCAAGGTGAAGAGACAGCAAGAAGTCTTATGTCAATAATCTGTCTATCTTAAAAGGCAGTGTACAGCTTTAAAGGAAACTCTGCTTCGCCCCAGAAAGGCTCGAAGTGTCATTTCCAAAAATACATCACCTGATATTTCTTCTGAGCAAAATAAGCAGAGTCTTAATTGTTTGGAAAACATTTAGTGCCCCCATTTCACCCCAGTGTCCTCTCTCCCGTCCCTTGATTCATTTCACCGCGTGTTCTCAGCTTGTGGAAAATGGCGTTCATTTTTTTATTACCTGTTTGACTCTCAAGCCTTATTACTCTAGCCCCTTAATGTTCCCTGTAACCGTGGAAACCAGATGAATAAACGTCCGCAAAGAAAATGAGATGATTAAACAGGTCACCCTTGCAAAACAAATTTGCTTGGCCGAGCGCAATTTGTGTACTGAGCTTCTGTCTTAACAGTTTGCCAACAAGGGGATTGTTCACTGGGGTAACTGAATACAGAAAAGGTGCAAACAAAAAAATAATGATGACAAAGACTTTGCTCTTTGAGAACTGTTTGTGTGCCAGTGTAGGATACAAGTGCTCTTTTCTCAGCAGTCTTTAAAATTATCAGACTGACATCAGTGTGTGTGTGTGTGTGTGTGTGTGTGTGTGTGTGTGTGTGTGTGTGTGTGTGTGTGTGTGTGTGTGTGTGTGTGTGTGTGTGTGTGTGTGTGTGTGTGTGTGTGTGTGTGTGTGTGTGTGTGTGTGTGTGTGTGTGTGTGTGTGTGTGTGTGTGTGTGTGTGTGTGTGTGTGTGTCCTTTGAAATATAACAGGTGTGTAAAATCCGATCACGCAATAAATACAACCACTGCTTGGATTTCCTGTCCTTACCTGCCGTCACGTTAAGCAAGTCTATTTACAAGCGATTTAGCATGCCCCCCACAACATTTATAAGGCCACAGAAACCGTATGACCCTACATGGGCAAAGAAGAGACTTTTCAAACTGTGTAGTCAGAGACTAATTTAGCAAGTAGTCACTCTGGCAATCTCCACATGATAGGGACACGAGCCTTTAAAGCTTGAGAAAGAAAGGGAACTCTTTAATTGCTCAGAAATGTTTCTTATGCTCTTTTATGAAGATATGTAGTAAGGTATTTTAAATGTTGACAGCCACCCTGCTTGTAATTGTTGTTTTTAAATCTGGTTTCTGCTTTACACTGATTAGTGTTTAATTAATGATACCAGGTTCTCTTATGACACTGTGATGTGGTAAGAACGCCAGTGTTGGTAAACTGGCCCACATGGTCCACGCTTAATCAGCAGACAGCGGCAGGGTTAAAGTTAAGCCAAGGCCAGGGAGAAAGGGATGCTGTTATATGCAGAGCAGAACAGGCCAGTCAGTGCTCTCTCACCTAGCCATAAGGCAGCTATATGCAAGGGCTTCTATCTCCAGACTCTCCCCATTGTGTATTTCTGCAAACACCAGATCTCTTCAGCTTCAAACACATTTATACATCTTTCTCTGCTCCTCAACTTAACCAAACTCATACACCTGAAAACGACCCTGTTCTTCGCATGTTGTCATTCGCTTGCAGCACGTCCAGTTCAGGGACGATGGCTACTGGCAACAGTGTCCCTTTGCTCTCCTGGAGCCGCTTGTTGGTTTCTATCAGGTCAACTGGCTTAGCATCATAATAAGTGATTCCTAAATATAATGATTTTAATCAAAATGGCAATCCCAAAATGGTTGTTCAAATGGAGAAGGATCTTCCTTGTAAGGCAGCGCAATGAAAAAATATATATAACACTGCATTATAGTTTACAGAGGCATTGTTATTAACATGGTGTACAGTATTTATAAGACTTATTTAATTCTTTGCTTCTTTTAAACTCTCTCAAGGGTTTAAGTGTACTGTATTTTGCTCTAATATATGCAACAGTCTAAAGCCATACTGGTTGATAGTGGATAGTTAAGCTTAGGGCAGTTGTATCTTATTGATATCTAGTGTGCTCCCTGTTCTAAGCGAGTGTGTCTTTATTATTGAGATGACAATTAACCAATTGTATTGTAAGAGTTAGTTTCTACCATCAGTACTAATCTGAGTACAATGATTTTAAATAGAAGTGGCTAGCTAACCCTAGTAGGTTATTATAAATCAGTTGCCAGGGAATTTTTTATTTTTATTTTTTGCTGGTACCGCCACTTCTCCTGCTCACCTGAAAAGAAATGGCAGGAAAGCTCTGGGAAAAATAAAGATATAAAAAAATAAAAAATAATCTATTGATCTTTTGTCCTTTTTCGTGTTGTTCCACCTCTCCCATTTATGGTTTAGTTTTATAGGTCTTTTACGTCCCTTATCAAAAAATATTTGATGCAAATACAGCAGAACTGACCTGAAAAGCTCTTTAAGTAAATATTCACACGCCAAGCCTGGCGCTGACCTTGAGAAGAATGCAAAGTTATAATGCTTCATTGTAGGAAAACAAACCCATAAAATAATACCAGGGAAAGTGAGACAGTTTGGGTAAATATAATCAAGAAGGTTGGTTTGTATGTGCCATGATAACAAAGTACACAAAGAAAAAAAAAAAAAAAAAGGAAAATTTTCCATGACCTCATTGTCCCAGGTTTGACTTTTTTTAAAACAGTAATCCTGTCTTTACATTGAATTAAACATTAGCAACACAAACAAAATGATTATAAAATGGTTATTCTGGTTCCTAATTTACAGTATTTCATATCATAAAAAGACATGTAAGCTAAGGATCCCAGATTTTAAAATCCAAAATCCTGGATACCTTGGATATACGTGGACAGAAATTAATCTACACAGGCACCCACTGGTAAAAGGGTTTTGTCTAAAAGAGTCTGTCTATCTCCAGTGTCTGTATAGCTTTATTAAACTGTCTAGCAAGTGCATTAGCCTTATAAGGGGATATACAGCGCATAAAGGCATACATTATTCTGAAATCACTGCCCCCTTTACAGTATTCAATGCAAAAGAAAGGGGTATGTTTGGCATTTAAATTTACATTAACAATTAGACCCTGAAATTCTCTGTTTTAACAGGGATATTTCAAGTGCTAAGAATACAGTGCAGACTAACACGAATTAAATGCTTTTTTTTTTCTTTAAAGATTTTGTGAAAGCGCTTTAATTCAACCTGAAGAAAGCAGAAAGGGCTTTTCATTGTTATGAATAGCAGTTAAAAATGAACCCTGTTTCAAAAATACTATTCGATTGTGCTGAAGTGAACAGTGTTAGCACGAGTGCACAGTTTTGCAGAAGTCACTGAGTTGATCCACTCTGGCGCGTAACTCAACACCTCCCGGGGAAGCGGGCCTGTATTTTTATGTGTTTCAACATGATATACGGCATATTAGGTGGAGGGTTTGGGTTGCGTAGCTCGCTGACATTATCTCTAATTACATTCAACCACAGTTTTATTTATAATTATCTCTTTAGAACACTTGTGATGTGACACCCACAACTTGCCATTATATATATATATATATATATATATATATATATATATATATATATATATATATATATATATATATATATATATATATATATATACACACACACACACACACACACACACTAATTATATGGAAAATTAGCAACCCATTACATTTAAAGCAGTGAAACTGGATGTTTATTTTGTTATCTTGTCGTCATTATTTGTGTTTATAAAAAGCCCTTGTCTAATGATAACGTGTGCAAATTATCCAGCTTGTAGTTCTCTCAGTAGCTCCGGCTTGTGTTAGAGGTTGGTGGGTTTGAAACTTGGGGAGTTTCGTGTCCTCTACGCAAGCCCTGACCTGTCATCATAACCGACCAACAGCTGAAGCCTAGAAGAAAAATGAACAACTACTACCCCTGTATATAGTTAAATAAACAAGCTGAGCCTGTTTGTTTTACCATGGACCCTGGCATTTTCCTGGAAACCAGTTGCTACAACAGGCAAGCTTTACAACTTCATAAATAATAAATACATCATCTTCGGCACTATTTAAGCTTCTGTCTCGTGTAATACAAGAACTTGTTTTTGTTGTATAACAGAAGGGTGTGTCTGAGAAAGTGTATCTAGGGGGGGGGGGGGGGGGGGCTCTGCCCCACCTGTTACAAGGTGCTTGAACAGTTATACAACCCTAGAGTGTTTTAGTAAGGCCAATGAAAACACACAACAAAAAAATCTCAAGGTTAAATGAAAGTATCAAAATTCAGCAAGACTCGATTCCATAAAGAAAACAAGGCTAAGAAGCAAACAGGCAGAACCAAAAAAAAAGTATTTTTTTAAAAGTAAATGTTTGAAATAGTCTTTAAAAAGTGTGCAGATATGGTGAGACCGAAAAAAAAAAAAAAAACCCTAGACAAAACAAAAAATCATCTGTTTGAATTCCCCCTCTGGAAAACATGAATTGATCTTTTTTAGCAATCAGTTGTTAAGATTTGACATTCAGGGATAATGTCTGGCACTCCATATAAAAAATCCTGAGGTTGGGTAATTTCATCCGCCCAATCTGGACAGGACTCGATGAGTTAATATCCCAGTCAAACGATTAAAAATAGCAAGGGTCGAATTTCAAGGCTTGCAGTTTTCTGCCTTTGTAAAATGTTGCAGTCATTTGCTGAGATATATACAGAGCCAGCAAAATACATACTGTGCCTAAGGTATGGAATATATTGGTGTGCCGTGTGTTCTGTGCAGGGAGAGAAGATCCTCTGTTTAGGAGTTTGCATTTTACTGTACAAAATACTAATTTTGTCTTATTAATGCCATTAGTGTAACAGTCAAAAAGGATCAGATCAGATAGTGGACAAAACAGCCATGCTGTCTAACCCTGGTGATGAGAGATTGTCATGGTTCATTTGAGTTATTTAGTTTGATGGCCAATATTTGCATGTCTGTTGAACAATTGTAGCTATTGCATTTTAAACCCAGATTTTAAAAACACTATTTAAAACGTATTATCATACATACAACATAGATTTGTACAACATCTCCCAGCATTTGAAGTGAGGGGGTTCTGTCCTATTTACGAGGGGCTGTGTGGTTCAGTGGTTAAAGAAAAGGGCTTGTAACCAGGAGGTCCCCGGCTCACTCACTGACACATTATGTGACCCAGAGCAAGTCACTTAACCTCTTTGTGCTCCATCTTTCGGGTGAGATGTTATTGCAAGTGACTGTGCAGCTGATGCATAGTTCACACACCTTAGTCTCTGTAAGTTGCCTCGGATAAAGGCGTCTGCTAAATAAACAAATAATACTGTGCTAAATGCACAACGTCTATCAGTGAAAGGGCTGGAATTCTTGCAGGTAGTATTAGTGAAGCCATTTTGTATTGATTTTCAAACTATCAGTGTTTGAAATATAAACCTTGAACAAGTTCATCCAGGCAATATTGGCTGGATCTTCCTGGGCTTCGTATGATTATGGCTGACAGAATTATAGTTATTCAAACTTGGTCTATTTAGTGATATTTTTTTAAATGATCTTTTTTTTATTTTTGATTAAACCAAATTAAATATGATCTTTTTTTTAGCAACTCAAAACCATTAGACACTCTATTTAAATTGAAGAGAGAACAGCATTGTTCTATAAGCTATAAGGTGGTGTTACTGGATCATTTGAAACACTTCTGTAATAAGGCTTGGGCTTTAAAATATTGTATAAATTAATATCTGATAATAATTACAGTTATAGTAAAGTTGCCAGCAAATCAACAACACGTCTGCTGATGTGTCACAAAGGGAATGTGGCATAGTTAATAATGTATAAACCGAAGGAAGCTGTTAATGGACAATATTGTGATTAAAGATGACAACGAACGACATTTCTGTGCCGGACTTTGAACGAAGAGAACGCTGGGAACAAAGCTGTAAAGCAATGGCATTTCGCATTTGGTGCAGTCAGCACAGCCAGCTCTTTTCCCTGTGCCCCACTATATGCTGTCTGATGTAATTTGCTAAAAATTAGGATGGCATTTCAGTGTCCAGTTGCTCAGCTTAACAGGTGTAGCTCCTGCCTGTTTTTTTTTTTTTCGTTAATAACATTTTAAAAGTGACTCACTCGCAGGCTTAATGCCTTGGATTTAGAGCGATGGAATCACAACAGTTGCTACTCTTAATAAAAGAAAACAAAATGGACTACAACAGTTGTTGTCTTGTTAGGTGAGAAATGTGCAACCAGCTGGCTTGGGTGTTCTCGGAAGACTTGTTTTCTCTAATTCCAAAAAAAAAAAAAAATAGACATTTGTGGCAACTGCAGTGAAACAGCCAGCACATTCCTTAGCTGGGTAATTGAATGCTGTGGAGCTAGGGGACAGAATCCAGCTCGGGCCAAGGTGAGGGGTTGATGGCTTTTAAAGTGCTACTCAACAGAAATCCTTAGTAATTTAGTTAAACAGGTATTTTCCATATTATAAAAATCCATCAAATACTGCAAGTCCTTATATTTAAAAAGCTAAATCAATAATTGGCCCTCAGTTTCCTGCAGATTACTGTAATTCTAACTGTGGACAGTATCTGGATTTGTACATCACACCCCATCATATGAACTGAACCTCTTGCCCTTTGAAAAGTCTTTCGGTATCTGTCAGCAGTATATTTCCGTGTGTCGGTCTTCCTGTTGCATGAAAAACATTTCTTGATTCGTTCTCCATTCCCCACTCTCTCACTATCCATCTGTATCTTGTCTATCTGTCAGGATGTCTGTGTCTGTTTCAATTACATTTCGCTTAATACACCTAACCTCGATTAACACGCAATCAAACCCAGATAAATCACATTCCTTAGGATCCTCACCAACCTCCCCTCTCTTGTTGTTTTGCATCATGCATTTTCACATTGTTGCTTTATTTCCGGTAATGTTTTGTCACACTGTGTAAGATCATGCATTAGTGAAGACTGCATTGTTTCTTGGCTATATGACGTTTCTGACAGCTGGAGAGATAACAAGGACGGCATCTTCAGCAAAGGTTTTTTTTTGTGTGTGTGTATCTGCTGTGTGAGATGAGTTTTGACAATTGTGTATTTAAAGGAATGTCTTGGCGTTGCGATAATGTACTATCACTGGTTTAATCAGTGCCTGTCTTTCTTGCTGTGGTGGATTTCCTGTGGCTGGTAAAGACTTTGACCTGTCTGGGAGTCTGAGATGTTTGCCCCCCCAGGGAGTGTAAACTGGCAAGTGCTTTCCACCATTCCAAGAGAGCGCAGCCCTTCCAGCCCAGTGACCCCTGGAGTGCCAAGGGCAGAAATGATCCAGCCTGCTTGCCTGCCCTGCCGTCTGTGCTTGGCATGTGAGTGAGTGCAGGGAGCCTGGAGAAGATAATCGGTGGGGGGGGACAATGGGAAAGTGCATAACAACAATACAAATATGTAACAAATACATCAGATATAATATATATATATATATATATATATATATATATATATATATATATATATATATATATATATATATATAAAATACCAATGCAGAAAAAATAGCATTTGTTTAATTGGATATCTTTAATCAGATCAAGAATGGTTTTAATTATTAACCCATTGTGGGCGGGGGTGATTTTGAAATAAAAAGGTATAAAATAAGTTTGATGTTAAGCCAAGCAATCAAAAGCAGAATACAAAAAAACCCAGAAAAACACATTTTACGTGTGTAACCTTTTATAGAATATTTAACGTGTTTAAAACAACAAAACTTTTTTTTTTTTTTGGGGGGGGGGGGGGGGTGATCTGAAACAGTAATAAGGCACTGATTTGCACCCCAGAGCCTGGTCATGTTTATCAGATTAGTGCTGTAATTGCCAGAGGCTTAAAGTGCCAGTGCATCCCTTCTGCTATCCTGAGTGGCTGTGTATCTCCCCGGTCCTCAGAGCAGCACAGGGGCCCAAGTTAGGAGCGCCGCTCTCCCTGATACCAAGCTCTTCGCTCTTCTGGACTCTGCATGTGAGGATTCAGTGGATTTGGTTAGCTGCTTTCTTTGTAGAGACCTGGAGGGTTAAGATTAACTGGAGATCTTTACTTTTTTTTGTTTTCTTTTTATGCCACTAGTTGAATCTGGAGACAAAACACCTGTTTTAAATGACAAAACTGGAAAAAAAAACTCAACTTTTAAAAATAGGTTGTTTCTTACTCGCTTTGTACCGGTAAATGGCGTCGCGATGCAAATTACGCTTCCTTTTTGAATCCCCCCCCCCCCCCCCCCCCCCCCCCTCAAAAAAAATGTTGCTAGTTGGCTGTCACTTTGTTACAAATAAAGATGTGAGAATACTTTTGTTACATTTAGAATTGTACAAAGGTGCTGTTTAAAAACAGAAACTGTAGGTAGACGCTCCTCTGCGTACAGGAATAATTGTATTTCAATAGTCTCTTTTAGCTACTGTGACAAAACAGATAGCATGTTCATTTATCAGTGCACTAATTTAAAGTCCTATAATAGAAACATGTATGTGCGACAGCCTTGGAATGGTCAGTTGCCCAGGGCCCAGTATAAATATATTATTTTTTGTATACTCAGAAGCTTGGTTGTGTTGTATGTAACTCTTGTTTTAATGGAGCAGCTAGTCATGATTTAAGCCTTTCCCCAAAAAAGCATAACAAATGTAATATTGGCAGATGTGACTGACTTCAACTGATTTAGCTGTGAATTTTTGGTTAGCTAGCCTGTGGGAAAGATTTAATTTTTTTGGTATTGGGACACACCTACAGATAATACTTAATGGTTATATATGTATAATGAATCAGGTGAGGTTATAAATTTGTTATGTTGCAATCCGTGCCGTTTTAGAATTATTTTTGCAACGCAAACAGATTTAGTAATTTAAAATTAATCACGTGTCATTTTTTTCAGATCATCGCGCAAGGATGGAGTTATTTGGTGTATTGTGTAAATGGATGATTGGATAAAGTTTTTATCAGTTGCCATCGCTCTTCTGAGAAACAGTGGTCTGCTACAGTAGTTATCGCTGTTACTGAAATTCTATGCTCCATCCTGTTTTGTAGACCTATAGATAACCTTATGTGGTAATGTTAACTGAGTAAGATTAAATCATTGTTCTCTATAAGAGTGGACCTAATCCAGTTGTGAGTCATAATTTGTACATTTTTGTCAGTTTTTATTACACTACAGCTTCTGTCATTTTTTTTTTTTTTTTATCGTAGTGAAACATACACAAAACCCTAAACCTTGCAAAAGATATCTACTGCCTTTTACAAAACTAGTATATACACGTTTTGCACCCAATGCTGTGTTCCTTTTTGTTTCCAAATGCTTATTGTGGGTGAACATAGCATAAAAATAACGCGTTACATCAATTAAAAAGGCTAGACTGAGAAAAGGTCATAACAATTTCTTGAAATAATATTTTATATACATGTAAAATTCAGTTCTTTTTTTTCTAAAATCCGAGCTGTTTTTTTATGTGTGTTGTCCACCTTGAACAACATTTCTGTGTAACTTCATTGAATAAACCCCGGTGTCTAGACTAGTTGTAATAAAGTCTCAATCTAACTCCTGATGCGTGAGAAATGCAACACTGTCTCTTTAAATGAAAAACAGTTTTCAGGACAAAAAAGTTTTTTTTTTTTTTTGTTTTGTTTGTTTTTTTTTTCCCCCAGAGAAAAATAGGGAATAACGCTGATTGGTTTTTTAGACAGCGTCACCAATGGTCACTAATACACGGGCGAATAAATACCCACTTACATCGCCTAACGTTACCGGTGATTAGATAACACGACTGTATTGAGAAAAATTGTAGTGTTAATCTCTAGTGCTGACATCACTCTTTTTAACATGCACAATTAAATCACGGCTAAAATCATTTCAAACTCTCCCAGAGTCTGTCCAAAAGATTTGTCTCTCTGGGAAAATTAAAGGGGGGGGGGGGGGGCATTTTTAAAAACCCCCCCCCATATATTGACTGAGGTCAGCAAAATGTTACTAGTTCAGTTATTTGTGATAAAATGGTTAGATTTTATTTTTCTACCAACAAGCTTCAGTCTGCCATCGTAGTGTTGTGTGCAGTATGTGCACTTTGTTTTATTTTTGTAGAGAATTAAGATAAAGACTTCAGTTATAACTGTACTTTTATTTTGAGCTGGTTCTAGTTTTAGATTCGTATTTTACACAGCTCAAAATGGACTTAGTTAATAAATTGCATAAATTAAGCAACTGGACAGAAAGCATTGGCCAATTAATGTATGATATATTTGAAAACAGAATGGAAACCTTTTTAATGTAACATTTTGAGTGCTGATTTCTGTGCATTTTGCATTGGGTGAAAAGCAATGGCAATCCAATTTTAATTACAGTATGTGGCTGACTTGGTTAACCAGTGATCCTATTAAGCACCTGTTGTACTGCTTTCTGGTCCCCTCCTATAAAAGCACAGCTACCTTGACATTGCAGACTTCTCCCTGAGAGGAGTATGCTGGAGCGCTTTTAAAAAGCTCAGTTCTGCAGCACTTGTGAGATGTGACAAGATTACCCAAGCTGTACTGAGCATGACTGGTTTTCATTGAAACAGGCTACACAGACTGGTGATAAAAGTTGGACTATAGACTGGTATTACTCTGGCAGGACAAGCCTGTCGATGATGAACAATTGCATAGGCCAGGTCACAGCAACAAATCATAGATAGAAACAATTTGGAGAGGTTAAAATGTAACCCTGCAATGCTCATTCTGTATCACATCGCATACAATGCTTAGCCACTCCTCTGTAGTATTAGTTTTTAAATCCAGCCTCACAAGCCACCATTTTTTATATGCAGTGCATTATCTGTTGCCGGACAGGGAGGGGGAAAAAAAAAGGGTGTTTTGTACAAAAAGCTGAATCTAGTTACATAAATACAATTGCTTTTCTCATTTAAAAAATGCTTGGGCATTACAGAGTTAAATAAAGAGATGGAATCTATATATATCTACAACATTTGTGAAAATTCAATAAATAACCCCTTTAAACAGGTGTTTGCTTCACCCTTTCATCTGCCTAAACGCTTGTGTTAGAATGTGACAGCAACACAAACACAGCTGGTTTTGTACCTTGATTACATCTGCACACATAGGCTAAGGATGAAATTCAGAAATCCTGTGTGTCTGGGACAGGAATTAGACTCTGGAGTTCTTTCTTTTACCCACAGTTATTTTTGAGCACATGGAAGTGTCGCCAGTCTTGGAAATGTATCCGCCTTTACTTAATGCTAAATGATGCACAAGCATCGGGCCGTACGTGTAAAGAAACAAATCCGTTCTGAGTTTATACCAGCTGATTTCAAAGTGTGTAATACCAGCAAGCTGGCCAGGTTGGAGCAGGTTATAGCTACACAGTTAGAGCAATCAAATCCTGTTTCATTTTTATGCGTATGAAAGATCGAATGTACTTTTCTCCTTTAAAAAAAAATTAACACCAGAAAAAAAAAAAAAAAAAAACAAGCAATCTCATCAAGCGAGAGCCGTTTGCTTAGCAAGAGCTGACAGTCTTTGTGTATGTAAATGAAGAATTTGGACTAATGGAGTTGAACCATTTCTAATTTTGTGATGGCAAGAGGATTTTGATTGAAAGTAATTAAGCAAGCTAGCTGTAAAATTAATTAAAGCAAAAGGAGGGGAGGGGGGATTTTTATTGGATTGGATAGCGATATAGCGGCTGTCAGACAGGGGGGATGAATGGGGGTGACCTGAATTCGCTGCCCTCCTTCCCCCCACCCGGGACGTTTATGTCACTTTAATCTCCTTAGAGCGGCTGGTGTGCATTTGTTCGAAATAATCAAGAAAATATGGTCAGAAATTGTCAGCTTTCAGATCTAATTTACCTGACAGCCTTGTGTGTGTGCATGGCAGATTTTTTCCTCTTCTCCTCTGCGTTCTGGAAAATGCTTCTGACAGTTCTGAGTGGAGTCGCTTCCGCGGGGCAAAATCAATGGGGTTAAGAAGGTTTCCTTGCACCCCTCTATCTGCACACCCCACTCACGTTCCCGACACCCTGCACTGCACAAGAATGAAATGCACTTCCCTCACTACAGCCTCAGCAGGTAAATAAGATATAGTTAATGTAATGGACACCACTTAGCTACTGTTAACAACAGTGTACCTGTGGAAATACATCTTAGATCTCAAGGGTTTACAAAATGACTACTGGTGAAAGATAACACTTTAAACAACAGCTTCTTAATTTAGATATGAACAGCACAGTCGTGCTCTCTTGTGTTCTTCAGCTTCCATATACAGTAGTACTGGGCTTGTGACTTGTGACCCTAGCTATTAGCAGCTGTACAGTACTACACAGTATGTGACTGTTACGAAACTTAACCCTACTCAAAAAAAACAGGAATTCGATCACATGAATCAGTAAAGAGGATAGTGGTCTGGGAGGAATGCCTGTACTTACTACTAGATACATGTACTTGAATATTATTAAACGCAATCATGTAAAATAGCTGACAGTTATGTTTATTTACCTCATCCCATTACTCAATATGTCTATTGATTCAGCACTGACAGTAAGTTATAAGACCCCCTCAATTTAAATGCTAACCTGCAGCCCCTGATGAACCTGTTTTCAGAGTTTGACTAGTCTGTAAGGTGGTGGCTCATGAAACTGATTCATTTTGTCAGCCCATCCCTCTTGCTAAGAAGCCTGGAATTCTACCCATCCTGAACATGTTGGCTGCATTTTTCTTGGACCCCTAACGAGGTGCTTAATTAAAGTGTATTCAAGCCAGCTCTGTTGTAACTCATGCATATAGCCAGCACACCAGAATGGCTTGAAGGGGTGAGGGGCTGCTGCTAAGACACTTGTTTATATTGAGACTATCATTACAATTAATACACTGTTACTGCTATTACTAGAGTATTATTATTATTATTATTATTATTATTATTATTATTATTATTAGTATTAGTATTATTAGTATTATTATTACAGTACAATATTCTTATTTTTCTTAGAGCACCATACATATCATGACAGCAGCTTTCCTTCAACTCTTCCCATATCTAGTCCTAAGACAGCTCCTCTGTAAACGCATCCCAACACGGTGTTACACGGTTAACAAACCTGCTGGCCAACACACGCTAATACTCTGTTATATTAATAGCAAGCACTTTATACAAGTGCATGTGAGGGAGAGAGAAAAAAAAAAAAAACACTTTTCACATGCAGAACAGCTTTTGATAGAAATTAGTTTCGCACAATATGTAAATTTCCACAATTGAAAAAAAGGGGTCTTGAAGTGACAGGTTGATATGTGATTAGACAACAATTAGAGGACTGGAAATAAGCGATGGCAGCGGGTCAAGAGCAGTGTAATAGTGATCTATCTATTAATAGTAATAGACTATTGAGAAAACGTCTATGGGAAGGTCAGCAACAGGACCCAAAACAAATTAGTACAGAGAGGAGCCGTAACGCTGACTGTCAATAAAGCGACTGGATTAGCTGGGAATCGACAGGGCTGCCGTGGAGGGAAGGTAAAGGCTGCAGCTTGGTGGACTGTGGACTAGATTTCAGATGCATTTAGGATCCTGCTTCCATGGGGGTGAGGTGCCCATGAGGTCATGAATCGTGCACAAAACATACTACTCTAAAGCTCCAGCTCAACCAGCCTTTGCATTTCAAGCAATTATAATTAACAATACAAGAGGAGTGTAGAGTAAAATAAAACAGGTACTATACCTTGTTACAGCCCTCCGTGGCACACATTATATTTTCATGTTTAGCAACACAGAATAGCAAACTCTCCACCACCAATGGTAAGAGATGCATTAGTAAAATGAATAATTCCACAAAGGTAGGTTATTGGTTTCCTGGTAATGGTATTAGTATGCTGTTTTACAGTGTTGTGTTGCCAACGGCGATGTGAAACACTGCACAGACTCATTGTACTGGCATTTTTGTCTTTTTTGGGCACCAGGTTTGAATCTGGAAGAGATCAAAAAAAAAAAAAAAAAAAACTGTCCTGATGGCATTCTGTTGGCCGCCAACCAAAAGCAATGCAGCCTCAACTTCAAAAGTGGAAGGACCTTGAGTTGCAGCTTGTGTTATGTGTCTAGCGATGCCTCCTCCGAATACCCACCTTGTATACAAGCTGCTTATCTAATAAGGGGCACATTGGATCCCGGTTGGATCTGGGTAATTTGTTCTTTTTGCTTTCTTGCTCTAATGTGCACACACATGTATTAAATGGAAAATCCTTTTTCTCCTTTTTTTTTTTTTTTTTTGCAATTTATGCTAACGAGATATGGTCTGACCTGATCTTAGCCTGGTAGGATCATGTGAACTCAGTAAGGTTCAAGGACTCGGCGAGAAAGGGCCATTTACCCATGCGCATGATGAAAAAGGGCACAAGTTGTCTATGGAAGCGGATGGCTCCAGCTATCTGTTACTGCTGTAAGATCCCATACACAGCCTCACCCAACCTCTTAACCCCAGAGTGACCTGAATGTCAACGGAAAGGCTCCAGTGCTTGTCACTAAGCTACCTCAGTAAGTGTCATGGTCCTTCAAGGGCGTTGGGCAGCATTGCAAGCAGTCAGGGCACTGCACGCTGTCATTAGATGGTATTCAAGAAGTTTTCTACAGAAGATATTTAATAAGTGTGTGGTGAGAGGGTTATTCCAAATGAGAAAGAGTAAAGCAGCTTTGCAAGATCAAGCACTAGCACTGGAAATAACATCCTTCTGCAAGCCCTGACATGCCTTTTCATTTCTTTAACCCAGCTACCAAATAATCATTTTGACTAGCACTTGATTCAGACGTTTTAAGTTACGAAATCTTTTTGTAATACCGAAAGAAGCTAAACAGAAGTTTCTTCACCAGTGTCTGGAGTGGTTTTAGGCCCCAGGTATTACCTTAGCTGTAAACCTTCAGTGGATCAGTTCAGAAGGCAAACTTTTGTTTGTTTGACTGCTTGACTTTGCTTGACCTTAGAGAACCAGAATGCACAGGATTTCTTATATCAGATATTTGGTGAGTTAGCTGATTTATGCATGCCGGCAACCCAACACAATCCAGCGCCACCTAGCCCCCTCTGATGGCAGCTTTAAGCACAGGCATTTGAACACAGGGGTTGGAAACTTTCTGTCAATTTCTTTAAATGAGCAGAACAGCTGAGGTAGACCCTTCCAGGGCTTGTCAATTCGAAACCAGTGCACAAGTATTCTCTTTCTGTGAACCTGTTTGGGGTAGGTATGTAAATGAGCCGATAACCCCCCCTCTTACGTTATCCAGCTACACTTGCAAAAGCCTGAATTGATTTTTTTTTTTTTTTTTTTTTTCTGCGTGGGCTGACTTCTGGTAAACTCAGACTTCCTATGGAATTGGTTAACAATATACTTAAAATAACACATCATTATTTTAATGTGCTTGGTATTTTTTAATGTCCTAAAAGTAATGCAGTAATTCAAGCTGTCAAGTTACTTGTTTTAAACCAATACATATATTGATTCTGTCATTTATCATTTATGTGCTGAATCAGTGTAGATTCTGTATTAAAGCACATGTTTGTCACCAATACCTGCTGAGGAGCGACTTTCAAAATGCATTGCGTGGTTTTTAACATCAAGTGTATGGATGGAGGGTTTGTGTAGGAAGGGATGTCCTTCCTCGGTTGCATAAACAGAAAGGGGATTGTGAGATCTGTGGGACCTTTGATTCGGACACGCACAGCGTTCAATGGCAGCTATCACACCAGCCCAGCACACATGTACTTAATACATCTTATTAAATTCAAACAATTTACTTAAACATTCTCAGCAGCCTGGAATCACCTTCAGTCCTTATTCATTTTCACCTGTAAATGGAATCTGGGTTGGCTTTATTATGGCGAATCTTCATTTTTTTCCTCCCTACAACATTGTAGCAGAGGCAATAAAAATCACACATCCTTAATTAGATGACAGCTAGTTTAAAGTCAAGAAAGGTGGCCATTTGTGAAGAAAACTGATTTTTAGGATGGTTGGATAGCTTCAGGTCTGAAGTACAGTGCTAGTAGTACAGTTTAAAATGCCTGGGGATTTTCATCAATAAAAAACAAAACTCTTACTCAGTATGAGCAAAAAAAAAAATATCCCCGTATAAGTCCAGCACCTGGTATATTTAATCTAAACAACGTGTACTGATACTTAAAATGAACAGGAACACATTAGTTAGACCCCATACACTGCAGATGCTTTATTTAGTTTTTTTTTTTTTGCTGTTTTTATTTCATTGTTGTACGCTCTTTCATAAACCATGTTTTATTTGCTTTCTCCTCTTTCCCGAAAAAAAAGAAAAGCATTTATTGCCTTTACCAGGGTGTGTTCATTTAGACTGGCTGATAATCTGTTAGGGCCTACTTGTCACATTTTAACCAGGGACACCAGTAGAGCAGTGGCTGGTAGATACCCCTCCTGGGGACAGTTAACCATCAGAGCTCCCTCGTCTGGCCCTGCTGCAGCAACCCAAAGTGACATAAAAAGGTAGAGCGGAGGGCCAGACCAAAGCTTGGTTGAATCCTTGTTGATAGTTTTGGAGATATTTAATTTCAGAACAAGCTGCTTATTAAGTGCTGTCTTCATCAGTGGTCAACCACATTAGGTTCTGAGAGGGAGAGAGGTGGAGGAGGGAGAGGGAGAGAAGGATTGAAAACTGGGGTCAACACTTAAACGTTTTAATAATTAACTTCAGTCCAAGCTAATTGCACTTTTTAAGGCCTTTAAATAGAGACCTGATGGTTTATAACTGGCTACTACTGGGGCTGGCTGAGTAAAGACCTGATCGCAGCAATTATTTGTTGTGCAAAAAAACAAAATGGAATGTTGCACTGGATGCTATCCTTTTGGTTAGAAAAAAGAGGACTACTGCTCTAAGGTTAAATCCTGTGAAACTCTGAGACCTATAGGACCTTGAGCAATAGAGCTAAGAGAGGGAGCACCAGAAGTGAGCTGGTTCATCAAGTGATTAGTGATGCCGAAGGGACCAGTGCAGTTAGGGAAAGTCACCATTATTCACATCAAGCATGCCCTCCCCCACACACACACAGTCATGCCAACAGCAAACCCTCTAGAAGTGGCACAGCCACGCCACCCTTAAACATCCCTTGAGTTTTGTTGTGTTTTTAATTACTGTTTAAACTTGATTATAAAGTCGCTAGAGCAGGAGGGGCCCGTTAGTGACCATTTCTGTGTAAACACGGCGCTGATAAGGGATCTAGAATAACATAACTCATTATTCTGTGTGAGAATGTTTAGTTTGGGACACAAACTTGTTATTTTTATTGGGCTGATACCAGCAAGGGCAGGGGGGGTGGGGGGAGAATCCTATCCTATCAATGCATCAACATTCTGTATTCTATACAAGCCTGTAATAGCATAGTCTCATCTGAAATACAGCTTCATCATCAGCATGAGAAGTTGTTATTATTACTTGTCGTATGTTGAACATGCACTGAACGTTGCTTCCCCATCCTTGCCATGTTGCTTGGCAGTATCTTTAAGTGTTGTTGTGAATGTACAGTTTAAAACAGGAAAATTTTTCAAGGGGGTGGGGTGCTTAGCAATAACATGACATGGCTTTTAGAGAGCTGGGTTGCCTAGTTTTAATAGTAGCCTGGCAACAAGATTTCCTGACAGACACACCTGCACTCAAATAAAAACAATAAGATTATAGATTAGCTCATTTTACAGGAGTGTTGCTAAAAATGGCCATACAAATCTTTGTTCAGGTAGTGCTTTATTTGATCTCCCCCAAGCAGACTTAAAACAAGAAGATGTTGCGCCACTCATATAAATATTGGAGAGGGGGGCTACTGGGTTGCAATTGGTTTGCAGAAGGTGTTTTGAAATACTTGCTGTGTGAAGATGCTGAGCTCCACAGTATGATTTCTATCAATGCCTTGCAAAAATATAAAAAGTAAGAGTGCCACCCTCCACTGCTTAGTGGCAACAGACTAATCAGATGTTAAAGGTGTGTGATAAAATAAAATGGGGGTTTGGTAATCTTGACCTTAAGATCTAAGTGGGAGGCCTCCACAAACACCCAGCGTTTAAGGGATTTCATAACTGGCACTGTGTTGCAACACAGTAGTCTGATTGGGTGTTGGCTACCTGTAATTGGAAGGTTATTAATTTGCGCGCCAGTTCAGCCCGTCAAGGTGAGATGCCAACTGAGCCTTCGGAGATGATGGCCAGTGGGTGGGGAAAGAATTTCTTTCTGTTGATCTTTAACAAGTACAGTTGTTGCATGATCCTTGGCTGGCAAGGTTCTTAAAAGTTCAACTTAGTTGCATTTCTGTTGTCATGGCAAAACTACAGCTCTATCGTCAATTTTGGAACTGAAGAGTTAATTCAGTTTTCCATCTCCAAATACACTAAACAGCACTCCTGTGTTGAACTGAGCAGTGGAAATTGTCTTGCAAGGAATAGGTAATTTAAAACATGTCAAGGCTACTGTTGACCATGCCCATGCATTGTAACTGGTGGGACCCACAGCTAGCCCCAGCTTCAGTGGGATGAGTCTATCAGGAAAAACGAAGGTCCTTATACATAGATATTGCATTTTAGTCTTGGGGGGTGGGGGGGGAGGAGTCATCTCCCCTGATGTTCAGTAGAGCTCAGTATAGTCATGCATCAGCTAATGAGCTGTATATGAGCGGTGAGGTGGTAACTTTGTTTAAGCAAGGCAAGCAAGTGCAGGTTACCTGTGGCTTGTAGCCGTGCCAGCTGCCAGCTGCGATCCCCGTCAAGATCCTCTTGTTTTCGTCCCGTTTCTCTTCACCTTGATGTGGGTCGAAGGGGACACCCGTGGAGGAACTAAAACTTTTCATGAAACAAAAAAAAAACCTTTTTGCCAGTGTCTGCTAGCACTTGAACAGTTCCAATATGCTGATGTTTTCTTTTACACACTGTGTTTCCTAAATTGCCTTTGACGGTGTGCATTGGTAATGAAACTTTCTGTCCTTGCATGAAGGACAGCTAGTCCGTTTCAGTTAAGTCTGGGTCCATCTTGCCTTTCTGGCTCGTGCAAGACTTTTTTTTTTTTTTTTTATTATTATTATTTTTTTTTACCGTGCCCTGTCTTATGAATAAATGAAGCCTGTAAAGCATTTTTTTTTTCCATATTTGTGTAAATTGCTTTAAAAGCATTTTATCAGGTCATAAAAAAAAAAAAATGCAATTGATCTGCCGAGCCGAGCCCATTGGACAGCTGTGTATTTTGTTAATAGCCACTTTGCTCCGGGCGGCTTATTAAAAAATTTATACAGAAATGCTAAAATTGCATAAATTATTTAAATCCAAAGTAAGCAGTTTTTTTATTTTTTATATTTTGGGGAGGAGATAGCGAATTACCACATTGCACTTCCACACAAACACACACACACACACACACACACACACACACACACACACACAAAGTATATCTTTGTTGATGACTTCGTCTCTGCAACCATGGAATGTCACCCATATCCTGGTTGATTGTACTTTCGAGTTTTATGATGTTTTTGCATTGATTTGTTTCCCCGGCGCAGCTGCCGACCTCTATTGAGGGACGAACGTAATCAGCGCTGACGCAAATTAGATGGTTATTCGTTTCGAAAATTGACAGAAAAACAATAAAAAAGATGAAATGCTCCCAAATCAATAGATATAATGAAATTCAAATAATCCGAGAGATGAGGTCTCCATGGCAACTGATAATGTGGAAAAGAAAACAATTTAATAAAGGACAGACACGCTTTGAAAACAGATTGGGGGGGTGAGGAGAGAGAAGGTGGGGGGTTGTGATGGTTGGTTGGTTGTTGCTGCTGTGAAGGATCTGTGTCTGTCCCAAGGACGCTGGCATAATTAGAAAAGCTTTCAGGATAGAAAGTGCAGATTCAGGTTTTAATACACAAAATTATTTCAAGGGCAGTGAATTGGAAAACCATTTGTTGGTGACCTTCCTGAGGGGCCCCCTGGTGCAGGGCATGGTGGAGCTGCGTGGCTCAGCAGCCTGAGTTATAGCATATTTGTATTTTTATAGTGACTCAGGGATGGCTATGGGAGGGTTGCATGTGTGTGCGGCTAAGGGGTCCCAATCGCTGACAGCTGGAATGGGGGGGGGGGCGAGACAGGCAGAGGAGGGGGCAGTTAGGGTGAAGGTTAGGTTGCATTTACAGATCAATTATTTGACGAGCAATAGGAAAAGATAAGAAGTTCTAGTGCTTTGAACAAAGAAGGATGTAAAGGGGGAAGCAATGATCCCTTTTTCCTGCTCACATTGAAAGGTATAGCAAATAGGAGCCATGGAGGTTTTGTTTTCCTATTGTAACTCTGCTTGTATATGTGTTTCAAGTTTTTTGGGGGGATAACAGATAGAATGCAAAATTCTACATTTTCTTTTTATCAAAAATGTGCTTTAAATTTACGAATACTGGATGATGCCAGTCTAGCCTTAAAGTACTATTTGTAGGATCAGGGTAGCTTAATATTGCCTTGCACACTTTTGTTAGGTGTATTATTTGTAATGCAGTAGTGAGCAGCTGTTGAAACACAAGGGTTGTTATTTTTTGTAATTTTACCAGGAGTGTTGCGGGCCGTTCCCAAAAGAAATAGGTTTAGTTAAAACCTTTAAAACACAGTTTGTAGAGTTTCACCCTGAAGGAGTAGATTGAGCTCTGAAAAACATGTAGTAGCCAGAAGTCACCCTGCAGAGTTACCTGTTTCATAGCTTGACTAGGTCCTGTAAAACGGTGCGCTAATAATGTGCATTAGTAGTGTCTCCCCTAGGATCTGATACATAACGCTGCCCAAGAGCATCATTATTAAACACAAGAAACTGTTTAGACCAGCCAGCAGCAACCATTGACCTAAAACAAACTAACATTTACAGGTGCAATCAGCAAAGTCCTAAACATACTGGACAACAACCAATGCATTGAGAACACTTTATTATTCTATAGCAAGTAGACTCTTCACAGAATACAATGCAAGCATAGGATTTTACAAAGGAGTGTATTATAGAAAATGCATTGAAAAAAAATATTATTGAATAGCAAGAAGCAATCCAGGAGTGTTTGTCAATTCAGTGACTTGATTAATTATTTCATCTCTATTAGCCGCCTTGTCCGCTGAAGAGTTTAGGAGGGATGGGTTTCATAGCACTGTAGTGATGCCGGATACCTGCTTGTGTGACTGCCTGATTGAAAGGTACAACATCATAAGAGAGCCAGTGTATGCAGAGCCTGACTAGGTGTAGACATTGTCACACCAGCCTGTGAAACTAAGCCCAGAAAAGTGGTAATGAAACTTGAAATTCCCCATCGAAAAATAACGGAAAGCTTTTAAAAATTGCACTTTTGTGTGAACGGCTGAGCCATTTCTGCGTGCTGTAATATTTTTTTTTTTCAGCAGAACACCCTTTTGTATTCAATTCATACAGTAACTGCAAAACAGAAATAGCATCAGCACACCAGCAAAAAAATACAATTCATCTGCAGTGTGTCGTTACAGTCACCTGTTGTTAACAGTCAGTAATTCCCAGTACTGAAATATTTTCAATAGCAGCGAATGACAGAGGCACCTTGACTAAGCAGCCACCTGTCTTAAACAGCCATGGTCCCTTTGGTGACTGGTTATTAGTATTCTCACACAACAGCAGCAGGCGTGTGAAGGCATTGTGACACTCCTGTAACGCAGGTTGAGTGTGTCAATTTAAGAACTGGGTTAAGTGGCTCTTTCCCCTGCTTGTTGTTTCCACACCAGCTATTGAAAGCAGGAGGTGAAGGACCCCTACTGGTAAAGCGGGCAAACATGTACAGCCCAGACATCTGTGCTGAGAAAGAGTATTAAGCAGAGTGCAGGCTAGAACAGCCACACAGAGAAGGGAAAATGCCTTGTTTCGTTGAGAGAATTCCACCAGAAATGCAGAGAGAGGTGAGGCAGAGCAATCTGGACTGTCTCGTACAAGGTAAGGGGGCTTCACGAGCTGGGCTCAGCTGGGAATTGAGTTCATTACATGGTTAACTCGTTACTTACTGGCTCTTGTCGTTGGGAAGTAGAAAGGGGTGTGACATCACAGCGCGATGCAGTGTGCTGGGGTATAAACAAGTGCACTTTTAGTAACATACAAAAATGAAAACCTTAACGTATTGCTAAGAGCTTAGAGATCAGGAACCTGTAAATGTATTTCTGCTTTGGAGCACCTAGAGTGAACACTTCTTTAAGGACTGTATCTAGACTAGGCAAGTGATCAGTATTAGTACAAGATTTTCCTGTACCTTCACCCAAAGAAAACACTTTTTTATTAATGGAACAAAGTCTCCTTGACTAAACAGTATGTAATGCTGGCAGTTGATGATAAATGATGATAAAGATTAAAACAGAAATGAAAGTGATTAAGAACTCAGTACAGTGGTGTTCACGTTGTATTTAGGAAGCTAAGTCATAGCAAGACCACGTTATTTATATTCATATTAAGGATGTAATTCAGAATTTGTTTGGAAACTGAGTACAGGCCGTTTTGGGTTGCAGTAGCTAGCTTTTTGTGTCTGCATGTTTTATTTAAATTTGTTCTGGCAGCTGGCTCTGTATATTTGAGGATTTCCCTCTGTGTTTGTATAAACATGCACTGCCAATAGTGTGTACTTGACTTGAGTTTTTATTACAAGAGAGTTTGTAAACGTTAGCTAAGTTCCTGTTAATGAGGCGTCTCTGTTCTCAAAATTGCTAAATCCGAGCTGAGCACAAACACACACACTTCAAACACTCTAGCTTGCACAGCATGGGTCATATTAACTGTTGGGTGTCCAGGCGGGGTGGTGGGGGGGGTGGAGTGGGGTGGGGGATAACTCATTATTGAGTCAGTTCATTGAGTAGAAAGTTTTTGTTTTCAGTTCATGTTGTTTGTTTTTACGGCAAATAGAGCAGGCCTCGCCTGAAAGGTGAAGTCAGAATTGAGTTTGGCTTCTGTTGCCTTGGTGATTTGGCATCGTTTCCTGAAGGGATTGCACTGGCTGCTTTAATGCATCAGTCTGTGTGTTTTTTTTTTTTTTTAAAAACAAACCATTTTTTTTTTCACTCTGACCCAGTGTGAGATTGATGACTGAATTGTGGAATACATGTTAACAGTAACGGCTGATTTATAGAGATACTTAGGGTAAGTGAGGCTGCATAGACTTCTAGGGAAAAAAAAAAGATATAGGCCTTTTAAGCTGATGTAAAAACAAAGCTTTTTTTAAAGCTAATAATTCAGATTGCAGCAGGGAAAGGAATACCACTTTGGGCCTGTGGAGTTGTTCCATGTGTTTAGTTTCACAATGCTGATAGTGGCACCTTTTTATAATTATCATGTTATGTATCGTTTTGATTTGTAAGGAAGTACAGTACAAGCAGAACACACACATTAAGAATCGATATCCTTATTTGTGTAAGGGTGTTTTTTTCCCTTCTGTATATAAGCTGTGTTGTAATGAAGAAACCATGAATTCTTTAAAAAAAAAAAAAAAATTGAGCGGTTGAACTAGCGGTTGATTCACGGTTGATTCACGGTTGATTGAAGAAGGAAGTTTTGTCAGAACATTTGTTGACCTGCATTCTTTTTTTTAAAGTGTCGTAAAGATGTCACAATCAAGTTTTTAAAGTTACATTTAAAAAACTGTGCATGTTCTTGGGTAAAAAAAAAAAAGTTTAACGTTTATTTTTTTCTAGAGAAAATGCCATTTAAAGAGTTTTTGTGAACAATATGACATGATTCTGTAGTATATCCAAAACATTTAGAACAAATAGAATCACAGAGCCCCAGTTCCACAGAGCTTTGAAACAAGGGAAATTGCATCTTTAACGAGAAAAATGTGCTCATTTCCTCTTAACAACCTTTTTAGACTGAGTGAAATGTTTGGGAGGTCCACAAAGGACAACTTTATTTCTTACTTGGGATTTAGCAGTGGTTCAGCTCCCCTATAAATCCATACAGCCGTATAGTATCTGACAGTTTTGTCTCTCATTGGAAAAATCATAATTCATCTTCTAACTCTAAGGGCTCCTAAAATCCCAAATATGGTAGGAGGCTTTTCTCTGCCTTTTGGGGTAAAATGACTTCAACACAAGCCTAGAATGGAACTTTTTCTTCTGATGTTGTTGTTATTATTATTATTATTATTATTATTATTTATTATTATTATTATTATTATTATTATTATTATTATTATTATTATTATTATTATTAATACTACTATATATATATATATATATATATATATATATATATATATATATATATATATATATATATATATATATATATATATATATATATATATATATTACAAAAGTCTCACAACCAATTAAATTTAAATTCTATGGTAGAATTCGGGAGAAACACAAGATCTACTTTGACACCTGAATAGATATCCTGGTAATATTCCTCAAAAGCAAACGCAACACCTTTTAAAATCTCCTCAAAGAAAAGCCCCATGCGTCAACACCCCATCCTAGTAAATCCTGGTTTTCTTCTAATTCAAAGCCGTGAAACGCATTGCAAGCAGGATTCTATTACTCAAGCCAGGGTAGAGTTCTGGCTGTCCGCGTGCCATCCTGTAATATGCAGGCACATCCTAGACACTGTACACTGCCAAGCCTGCTGCCATTGGAAAACAGTGTCTTCCTGGCTGATACATTACATCTGTATCTGGCGTGTTTTTACTTTGAAAGCATGACCTGCAGAATGAAAACGGTTTGCAGGAAGCTTGCAGAGTCTGGAAAGTTCATCACTGAACCAAGCTGTAGTTTAGCAAGGCCCTCCAGGGCTGCTTCAGGCAGTAGCTATGTAAATTACCACAGTCAACAGGGAGGCTTCACCTGTAAATATGTTTGATAAACTTCCCAGAATGAGCTACTATCGTCAGCCTATACATCAGCCCTCATTTTCTTTTCTTTTTCTTTGGAAATTTGGTCGTTTCATAGGGTTCAATGTAGTTTATGATGTAGTTGATAAGTGAGGCACAAAATATTAATTTTAAATGTATTGCATGGGTGTGCTATATATGTATACCTAATGCTTTATGAGTTGGACCCACGCTGTTCTTCATCTGGCGCTTTGCATTCAGGGTGTGCTGTACTACTTAGCATTAGTTTGAATTATTGAAAAACCTTTACGGAATGCTTCGTGTTTGAAATTCTATTAGGTGACAATCCTGTTACATTTCTAGCTGGTTTTGAAAGCGGAATGTTAAAAAAAAGGTGCTTCGAGATATTAGCATCACTGTCAGCATGTGTCGGTAGTACAAGCTGTATTTTGGAGCCTTTCCTTTTTGATCTTTACATCAAGTCTTTTCTCATTTTCAATCTGGATCTCAGTCGTGGGTAGTAAATTAACCCCGTCCGCTTAAAGACGTTTCTGAAAACGTACTGTTACAGAGAGTCACCCATCAGAAAGACACCGATGTTTACTGTCGAAACATCATTATTTATTAAACTTTAAAGGAGCTGAGAAGGAAGAAAGCGAAAAGTTAGACCGTATCAATATTTGGAAAGCATTTTTTTGGGGTCTAAATCAGATGAGACATGTTAATAACATTGTGTGTTATGGAAACAGAGAAATACTGCATTCCTTAAAAAGGATTAGGAAAGCTGCTCCACCACTTCAGCCATGCACAGGATTGTGCACAGTAGTTTAGTCATAGCTCTCTTAGTTTTTGGTAACTATTATACGAAAGGATTTGCCTGGAAAATAGCTTAACAATTGCCACAGGACCCGATTATTTTCTAATTGAACTATCCGTGCTGGATTCCCTCAGTTCAGCGGAACTCTGCAGTACCTGCATTGTATGTCAGTGGGGTATCAAACTGATTTGGTATTTTTCAGTACCGTACCAGTCAGTGGCTACCATGTCAGCTGCCTGTTTGTCAACAGAGTCACAAAGCCCGGGAAGCTGTTGGCACTGTACAGAAGTGAGGCTTATTAAACAGATGTAGTAGGTAGGGTAATTACTGGCTATGCAAAGAAAACGGAGGATGATGAAACAGGCTCTTATAGGAATAACACAGAGTTAACGAGCGGATGACACACTAAATCTAGCAGAGAAAAGGCCACTGTGATGTCAGGATGCCCATGATCTTACATGTTCTGCGAACACTAACACTGTATACTATGTATCTATCCCAGAATACAGTAAATTCCGCCTTTTGCAATGGAAAAATAAAATAACGCTGAATCTAATAGTGTGGACAGCAGCTTTTACTGCTGCAATGTTTCAAAGGAGAAAAGTTTTCAGTGCTTTTATGTTTATTTGAAGAACTATTTAAGCATTGCTGATCTGAATATGCAAAGTTCCATATGGTTTGATTTACACAGGGACTAGGTGTGTCTAGAAGGTAATGTTATGTTGATTTTTTTTTTTTTTTTCTCTCTGTGATTGCCATAATGATAATAGGTGCAGTTTAAATCTTCTTCTTGCCTGCTATTAAACTACAGGTGCAAACTATAGCTCTGCCATAAAATACTATGTGGGATCCAAACTGGGATTATATTTTTTTTATTTCAATTGGTGCCCTGGCACAACTGTGATTAAAAGTGAAAATTCTGACACATTAGGATGCACACGGGAAGTAACCTTCTCCAAAGCATTCATTATTAGATGCATGACAGACCTGAATATTTATAAAATGTTCTTAAATAATTAATAAGAGCAATCTGCTACAGTAATTCATCAGATTTGCACTTCAACAGAGTATCTGTTTTCACTTAAAGAAAAAAAGAATATTAACATTCAAGAAATTTAAAATGGGAAAGACACAAGCCTCAGTATTTGTCAAGCTGTGATAAGGATGCTGTTTGAGACTCTGTTTCAGTTATCGATTTGCTAATTTCATTTTAAAATGTCACCCTGGCTTTAAGTGAAACGGCATTCTTTTCATCAGTGATGGCTATAAAAGCAGGCGCTGTTCAACAACGTGTAAGGATGAACTTAATCAACTCTGTTTTAATGTCCGATCTGCTGCCCATGCTGGTAATGCTGCATTCGTTTAAAATAATCAGCCTGATTTCAGTAGATATGGGAGATGCTTCTCAGCACACAGTATTTTCACACTTGCATGGTATTTCTGAGAAAGAGGTAAGGAGTAAACACCTTTCTGGTTAATTGAGAGATGATAGCATTACTGAGAAGAATACGTCTTTTTAAACTTAAAAAAGCATTTTTATTATTATTATTATTATTATTATTATTATTATTATTATTATTATTATTATTATTATTACTAGTATGAACTAAAATTACATTTGAATTGCAGATAAATTGCAGAATGAACTGCAGTAAACCACAGGAGGGTAGTAGCTAGACTTATTTCTGCACTGATTGGGGATTGTTATAATAGCATTCGAACTGTGCAGGGTGCTTTACCCGCAGTCTCATCATAATACACTATTTCTAGCAGGTTACTGGAGACTCCTGAAAAAGACAGTAATCGAAGCATTATCCTGCGACACTAAGAGGTTTTCATTACAGGTCTATTAGTCCTCTTCCATTTAGGTACTGTACAGTGACCTCGAGCCAACAGTCAGCTATAAAGTCTGGCTGGGAGGATCCCCTGGGTATTTGGGAAGTCCCCTGTGGAAATCCTGTGTGGAGCCCCAGTGATCGTGGGACTCGCAAGACGATGCTCACGGGCTCATTGCAACACTAGACAGGATCGGGAGAAAGCAGCCCTGTACCTCTCTAACATGTCATTGAAGTTAAAGCCATTCAAAGACTGTACTCACAACTCTGTGCACATTTGAAAGTGAAAGCAGATATTTCTATAGTGATTCAGGTACTATTTCTGTAAACCACAGCTGTGTAAATTTAAATTAATAAAATATTTTACAAAAATTTCCCGTTTGAAGCCTCGACTCCGTTCGGGAGCTCCCCTTTTTTAAACCCGACAGGTTAAGTTTATTGTTTAAATTCTTAAGCATTTCCACATGTTTTAACATTTTAATTATCGGCCTAAACATTTTAACCCTTGTCAAAAATACATGTGTCAAACGTCAGCTTACTGTAGTTTTTATACAGTGATGTGTGTACAGGGTACGGTCTTTTATTCAATTTTTTTTTTCAAAGGATTTTCCATATACACGTTCTCTACATGTTTCATGAGCATTATTGTAGTATATCATTATATAGGGTTGAGTACCAGTATGCCGTGGCAGGTTGAGGACACTTTTATCTCTTAGAAAGAAAAAGCCATAGCACTGAAAGCATGTTACTGTACTAACAGTCTGGGATCGATGTTATGAGCAAAACATCCTGTCTGCAGAATGCGTGTTTTTAGTTTGTGCATTCCTGTTCATCTGATTTCAAGGAGAAAGTGTAAGGATAACATCTCAACTGAACAGTTAGATAAAAAACTGAAAGGTTTTTCTTTTAAGTTTGAATTCAAATCAAAATCGACAGTTTCCAGACCAGTGAATTATTATACAGTGGTGCTGACACTATCTTCTCTGTGTTTCATATTATCACCACTTAGCAAATGCAGAAACGTGCTGTTCTTAACGTATATTAAGATTCTTCTTTATATTTATAGTTATTAAGAACTATTGTTTAAACCTCCGAATTTGGAATTGTGCAGAGAAATATGAATGTTTTAAAATTAAGAAAACAGTGTTTCAAAAATAACAAATTGTTCTGTTATTGCTTGCTTAATTTTATTGTTTAAACCTATACAAGCTGAAAAAAAAGCAGCACATATGCTGAAACTTTTTGAGTTCCCTTTTTCCTGTAGTAAAACGTTTTTTTTTTTTTCTGGGAAGAAAGGGGCTTGTCTTGAAACCCAAAGTGAATGCTTTTTAGGTTTCCCTTTAAGGTTAGTTGAGCAGCCAGTTTTCACGTTGACGATCTGCAATATGACGGTGCTTTTATATCAAGGCTGACGTACACAACCACTGGCTAGAAGCCGATAGGCATTGCTGGTTCCTATTAACCAGTGGTGCCAGGGAATATCAAGTGAGCGTTGTGCTTTGAGTGCGAACCACGTAGTGTACCTAGCTGTGCTGAACCAGCCAGGGAAGTCTTCACTTCTAATTGATAACTGATGGACCGGCTTCTGTTGGATTTTACTCTTGAGATTCCATCCTAATGACAGTGGCTTACTCAGCAGCTCACTCAAGAACTGGTAAATGAAAAATCAAAAGATAACGAGTTAGAGTGACAGCCCTTTTTACTTGGCTGTACTGTACTGCACTGTGATGAAGCCCCACTCTGCCACCAGCCTGCCTGGCCACTAACTAGGGCTCCCCACGACCACTCAGCCAGTTAATAGAGAGATATTAGCTTGGGAGGGGACTTCAGTCGCTACCAGTAAATCCATTTTTAATTTCTTATTGAACCACTTTTGCTGTTGTCCATTTGTGACACATAACTACATGATGGCACTGTGCCCTGTGCTCATTCCACTTCATGTGTGCTTTAATATCATAACTTTATTATTGTCTGACTGGAATTCATATTTCTGTCCAGCTAGTTAATCCCTTGTGCTGCATTAAAGTGGCATAAATAAAATAAAAAAAACAACAATAATATGTAAGAGCAGTGGCACAGTATATAAAGATAAACTACAGCTTGCATGTGTTTGCTGAGGGATGCACTTCACAAATCATGCAATAGCTCTTCCTACATGAAGACAGGCAGTTCCGAGACTGAAGATTGAAGTACCAGCTGTTAATCTTTTAAATGCGACATACATTTTTGGCTAACCAAGGTAGCAGTAACTATTTTGTTGCTGATGAAGCTCAGGTGAAGTTGAATCAAACTCAGAAAACTTAAAAATGAAAAGTAAGCCTGTGAGCTACTTACAGCATGTTACATGTATAGTAACTCTGTGGTCTTTTATGTCAGGGAGATGGCTGACTAATTAACTTGCAGATAACAGGCAGTCACAATACCGCTATTAGTATTAGAGCGTTTATCCTATTGTTTCTTTTTAATAAGCATTGTCTTCTAAAAGGAGAATAGGCTTTTCACTCTGTGGCTCGCTGTCACAGTGCAATAGCAGGCTAGTTAACTCATTGCTGCTTCCTGTGTCCCCTGCTTGCTGCGTGTTTGTTGTTGTTTGCCGTGAGTTTTGCACACACAGACTGCGAGGCTTGTTGTCCCTTGATAGCTGCACAGAGCATATTGCATTAAAAAGTCAGCCTGGGTTCCCCAAGGTCATTGCAAAGACAGAATGCAGCATGCAAGGTCACATTCTAGACTAAAAGCAATAAGTGCTTTATTGATAAAAAAAAAAAAGCAAGCAAGCAGACAATGCAGCTGATGTATTAATAATAAAATAGATTTTTTTTTTATGGCCTTTTTAAAATGTTTAATACAAAGTATCGGTTTTTGTTGAGCATTTCAGTTTACTACTTAGTTGTTGTTTTTTTTTTCTTTGTTAAGATGAAAGCTGTTTCATGAAACCATTCATATTTTTTTTTGCTATTATCTGACTTTAACTTTCAGGGATATTTTTTTTTGTTGCCCACATCTTGGCAACATGTTTCAAACGTTACTTGTAAATTAACCCAGTTGTATTCAGATTCTGATCCTGTGTATCAACTCTGTAGAGCAAGATAATTGTTACTTTTAAAAAGGCATTAAAAGTTAAATGTTCAAACAATACAGTAGAAGATTACACCGGAGCTGTATGCTCCCTAAAGGGACGTTTTTAATAATATCAAGCCATCTGCAAGAATTTCCCACACTTTAACCTTTAATAAACCGAAATAATTTAAAAGACAGAAGTCCCTTCCAGACTCTTGACTGAGAGAGACATCACAATGAAAATATTATTACATACCCAGGGCTATTGAACCTGCCAACCAATCTGCAGAGAGTGAAGATACTGTATCGCTTGTACAAACCTCTGAGCCATTTGAATTGAAACACAAGGGAATATGTTATAAATGAACAGAAATTGCATTTTTTTAAAAGAAAAAGATGCATTGCAATTGGTATGACAAGCCAACAGCTAATGGAGATTGAGAGGCGAGTAATTGCCCTGATCTAGTGTGTCGTCTTTATCCTTCTGAAGTAAATCTGACTGGCAGAACAGTAGGCTTTAAGTTTTTCTTTGTGTCAACACATCACTTGCTTGTTTGGCAGTTGTTGCTGTTTTTTCTTTCTTTTTTAAAACAGTAGCTCTCTATCTCTCTCTCTTTCTTTTTTTTTTAATGTAGTTAGAAATGGCATTGTTTTTAATTATCAGAACCCAGAAATTATTATTATCGCTTCTGACGCGGCAATTAAAACTTCAGGTCAGGCGCGCAACGAGCGGTGATCAGCAGTGAAGCTGAGAAGTTTTAATTAGACGATCAGAACCATTAATGCACAAAAAAAAAGGTGTGCGCAGGGAAATTAATGCGAACGTCTTAATCAGGGTTACCGACTCTGAAGAGGAGTCAAGTGAACAGAGAGCAAAAAACAAATCATTTCCACACCACTGGGACAAATCTCAATTAAATATGCATGCAGAAAATGGAAATTTTAGCATCAGCATAGACTGTTTAAAAAATACTGCAAATCTCACGACAGGGTCATGGGACCTGCTTATTGTTATTCTTGTGTAATGAAAATGAAAAAGAGGCCAAACGTAGGGGTCTGGGTTATGCTGTGTATTTGTCCAGCAGCCTCTTTCTGCTTTGCTAATTCTGGGCTGAAATGCAGCCCAGAAATGCTTTCTTTTTTTCTTCCTGAAAGCTGTAAATTAGAGAAGGAAGCTGCACTGAGTTTTGACCCAGATGCTACAAGCAGCACACAGAGTTCTTAAATGACACCTGACAGCCAGAGTCAAAGTCGAGGGGTGAACAGTGACAGTGAAACTGGAACAAGTAAACGGGGTCTCTTGACAGGACATTAAGAAGACGACCAGACTTTCCCAGATGTTTTTCTTTTTAATTAACTTTTTAAAAAATTCTTATTATAACACTGAAGTCAAAGAAGCCCTGCATTATTTCATTTTAATTTTAGAAGACTTACACTGCAATATAGTGCCCATCTTCTTCATTGGGGCATCCCTGTACCACCAAAACTCCAGCCCACACACCCAATTTGCTGGGACTTTTGGCTTCAATTAGTTACATTTAATTGTAAACAAAATTAGCTGCCTCATTCAGTTACACTAAATGCTGCTCACCCCTTCGTTGGTTCTCAAACATTCCCACGCCCCTGTAGCACCGCTTAATTAGGGCTGAATAGATATAGTAATGTACTCGACATTCAGCTCAGTGTGTTTAACTGGTAAGAGCCCCCCTGCTAGCTACTGTGTGCTGATTTATGAACAGGGTTGCGTGTGTTTGGAACGTGGCTCTGTGTGTATAGACTTTGCATGAATTAAGAGAAATGAATAAACCTTGCATTAGATGTTCCAGGGGGAGAATAGTCATTACTGGTACGTTTTTAAACAAGTGCATTTCTTCCTAATGTTGTGCATTAAGGGAAATTTGAAGTCCATACAGATATTAGTCGTAATCATATACAAGTAGTTTCTCCAGTAATCTTGTGATATTCGCTATGTAACGATATTTATAGTCAATAAACTATCCAATAAAGAACCGCAGGACGTTATTCGTATCATTATAACCTAAGGGCTCCCGCACTAAATAAATTGTGCGTAAATCTGTTCTTTTTCATCCTGTTTTCTTGGTTTTATTTACAGTAGCTTAATTACAGTTTTTTGGGTTTTTTTCAGCTGAGGTTTCAAAGTCATGTTATTTTTTTTTTCAGCCTGTCTCTCGAGTGCAAGGCTTGTTTTAGGAAAAAGTCAGAAAAATCTCAGGAGGAAATCCAAAGGGTTGCTTTTTCATGTTTATCCCAACTGATTTTTACATTGTGTATAGTGCACGTTAGCAACTGAAGTAAACACTGGGGTGTAACCATAGTAATTGCTATTGTGTGCTCTATAGTCAATACAGTAATGACAACTATATGATTAAACTGCATGCTGATTCTACAGCATGAGCTGTTTTAACCAAAATAGCAGTAATAATAATAATAATAATAATAAATAATAATAATAATAATAATAATAATAATAATAATAATATAGGGCCCTGTTCATAAAACTGTAAAGACTATTTTTAAATAGTGCTTTAAAATGTTAGAATACACTAGTAAACTCATTCTAAAACAGGTTGAAAAAGGCTTCTGAACTGCAGACTTAATTAATATAAATGTCTTAAAAAATTGTGAATAGATCCCATAATAATATAGCTTCATAACCCAACTTAAATTCAACAACCCCTTTACAATGCATCCTTGCTTTAACACAAATGTGAGTGAATGAGTGAATATTTAAATTGAGGGTCAAACCATACATAGCAAAATTATTTTGCTTCACAACAACGTGAGTGTGGGCAAGCAAACAGCTTAGCTTAACCAGTTTGCATTTGGTTTAACAGTACTGCACTTCTCTTTCAGCTCAGCTGTAAAATGCCTGTGTTAACATGGGCACAAGAGAAAAACAGGATTCCTTTTAGCCTCAATTACTTACAATTATGAACTGCAAACAATCACAAGCCCAGATTTTTTTGTTTTGTTTTCAGACAATGTGCTGATAGTTCCTCCACGTGCTTGTTTGTGAAAATGGGCATAGAGTTGCTAATGGAAAGAAAAAAAAAGCGTCTTGGAGGTCATTTCCTACAAGGAAGGCAAGATTGCCATGCAAAGGAAATCAGTAGTTATAAAGCATGAAATACAGAAAGCTGTAAACACAGAACGACCTTTGCTGTTACGCACAGGTGACCTCAATCTTGCTTCTGAGGTTTTCTGAGAAAATACTTTAAAGTTGATGTCTTCCACTTCCTAATAGTTTTTCCAGCTGATTTTTTTTTTCCAAATTGCTGTCCTCTAGACAGTGACCTTTTAACCCTGACACCCGATTGTCTAAAAAAAAAAAAAAAAAAAAAAAGTACAATTATCATCTGTTTAGATACGGCCTGCTAACAACCAACACGATTCCAAATCATTGTTTCAAAGGGAAGTCATAGATGTAAATACAGTAACTGAGAAAGTGTGTGCTGGGAACTGAATAGTTTGTAATTAGCAGGTAAGACTGAACCAAAATTAACTTAATCTGTTTTTTTTTAGAGCAAATGTTTCTTCATCCCTGCTGCAAAATGGCTAATGGTGTGCGTCTCAAGCAACAAATAACATGGCTAAGCAGAATAAACAAAACGTTCCTTGCGGGACTGAAAGTTCACGCAGGCGTGGCTGCTTGTTATTTCGTCGGCCTTCGTGCATTTTGTCTCGCTCAACCCGGGTACGTGGTTTCACACTACGCTGGATTGTGACCCGGGTAGCCAGAACCCGGTTCCGGACCTAGGTAGAAGTGCCAGTGTGAAAGGGGCTTTAGAGAGAGAGCGAGAGATTTATTCTTACATAGTATACCATATATAAAGTACACTGAATTCATTTAAGGTCTGGAAACTTTTTGTTGTTGTTATTCAAAGTGACTTTTTAAAAATAGCCTCGAAACACCAGAAGAAAAAACAATTCCAGGGGATTTAATGTGATATATTTGGCTCTTGAACTTCCAGGCCTTGATGTGCTATGAGTAATTTACAAGACGATAAAGATCTGAACTTAGAACAGGCTAGATGTTGCCCAGGAAAACACATTCAAGGTTGGCGTGGTATCAGCAGACAGTTCAGCTAAAGTGGATCAATTAAAAAAAAAAAAGGAAAGAATAGCGAAGTTATTGGACCCGCCTTTCCAAGAACAGGAATCATCAGATAATGAAACGTGTTGGGGAACTTACTGGTGTCGTGCAGGTTCTAGGGGATGTAACTGGGAACAGCTCTAATACGTGGGGGTGTGGTAGTTCTTGGCGTGTAGAAAATTAAACCTTTGTTACAAAAAAAAAAGGCCGCAATGATTAAAGTAAAGACTAGAAGACTGTAGAAATAATGAAAACAAGAGGGAAGCAACCTCAGTAACTCCTTATGAGAATATGTCACACACAAGATTAAATATACAGACCACCTTAAGTTTAACCAAAAAAAAAAAAACTTTTGAAACTGCTGTCTTTCTCTTCCTTTCTGTAAATATTTAAAGATTCATTACATGTGTTTTTTTCTGCTGTGTGGGGTTGGCTGCAGGCGTAGCGTTTATAAATAATATCGCATTTCTCAACTGATGGAAGACTAATAGCTTTTCTCTACCTTTTTGGATCAGGAGGTAGCGAACACAGAGAGGAGCTGAAAGTGAAAGCTGCCTTAGAGTTTTTTACGTAAACTGATATGTAGAAGGCAGGAAGGCTCCAGGTTTCAAATATAGCATGTATTTATCAGAGCCGTCTGAGGCAGGGAAAAGGTATAATGTTCAGGAGGTGTTGCCGTCCGAGCCCTTGTAAGAGGTTGGAGAGGTGCTCGATGGAGTTTGACAGGCGGCAGAAGTTTTGTTTGAAGCTGTCGGAGTTGAAGCTAAGCAGCTACGTTATTGGCAGATGTTCAGCTTCTCTTGGTAAAGAGAATATAAAATGTCACTGTGTTTTTATAAGCCTGTCATGTAAAGGATTATATCATGTCAGAATGGCTGCTGGGTACATTGTTGGGGGTCTGATTTATATCTAAAATGTGGTTTTCAGCTTGATTCTCCCTGGAAGGGTTTTAAAATGACTAGGCTGAAACGGCCAGGAAGGTGGCTGATAGGAGCTGCCGGGGATCAAAATAGTGGCTGGAAAATCTATTTGCTTTGTTGTTGTTGTTGTTGTTGTTGTTGTTGTTTTTGTATTTGTAATCAGGTGTTAAGGGGTTGTGCAGCTTCCAAGTAAAAATGTCTCTTCGCATCTGGAGTTGTTCTGAAAGCAATCCATTTCACCATTTAAATGGGATTGCTTGTAGGACAGTAGGGAGTTGGTAATAAGTACGAAACTTTCTTGGACTAGTGAAATATTCTAACAGATGATTTAATGAAGCCGTGATAAACTGGAAAGCTTCAGCTGCTAGACATTGGTTGGCAACGACGACAAACCGAAAATACATTTTTCAAAAGTGTTGTTTTTTTTTTTTTTGGCTTACAAACAATTCTAATTGTATTATCTTTTTTTTTGGCTACCTCCTTCAACAGCTGAAAGAACTTTATGCACTGAAAAGACCTCAGGTAAATCCAAGATGGCCGCCAAACGGAAAGGTGGCCTAAAACTGAACGCTATCTGTGCCAAGCTGAGCCGGCAGGTGGTCTACGACGATGTCTCCCAGCCTGGAGAGGGGGACCTGAGCATACAGGAGAACAGCGAGCGGGATGGCTCGCACCACGAAGACCTCGACAGGTCCGAGGCTGAGTTTCCAGACGGGCTAAACGATATCCAAAGCTTCGAGGAGGACAAGCGGCGGAGGGAGGCCATTGAGAAATGGGTAAATGGGGATTATTCGGACGAGCCCCCCATGGAGCACAGGGAGGTGAGGGTAAGGAAAGCCATCGCTGGCGAGGAGCGCCCCCCCGAAGGGGTATACATGGTACAGCCCAAGGGCTGCAGCGATGAGGAGGACAATGCAGAGGACCTGGAGGAGGTTCAGGGGTCACAGGATGGCAGTTACCACGATGACAGGGATTCCGAGGAGGCTGCCCTGAAGGAGGACAGCTACAATTCTTCTAGCGAGACTCCCGCTAGGCAGGTCCCCTTTGCTTCCCCAGGTACGTGGTGCATTGATTTAACACAAGTAGTTTGCAGTGACTGAGACACCAATATGTAGTCTGGAAAACTACAGCCATGTGGGTTAGTAAATACCTCTGCTCCACATTAGCAGCCTATTCAGACCTGATTCAACAGAATTGCGCTGATTGGTTTTCAGTATGCCGGCCCATAATGGGTTTGTTTTGGTTAAAGCTTGCATGACCACTAGAGCGCTAAATTCATACTCAGTGTATTTAATCATGAAATGGTGGGAGCTGCTACTTCCTTGCATTGTAGTGGAGTTTTCCTTCTTGAACAAGTGCACATCTGTGTTTATCTTGTTTCCTGGGAATTGGTCATTCCAAGAGCTTAAACTAAAATCAGGTACACTTATCCTAAAAACAGTTTGTGATCTCGCATGAAACACTAACAGAAAAAAGCTGCTTTCAAAATCTGTTTAAAAAAAAACACAATAAAAAAAAACGAACAAAAAAAAGCAGTAGATTCATGAATTCATTACAGCTCCCCAAGAAATCAATCTGCTGGATTGAAACTGACAAAGAACCGTTTACTTGCAAATTTTTAGTAATTTTATCTGTATTTCTGTAACTGTTTTGAGTGACAATTGAATTGAAACATTGTGTTAACAGCCCCATAGAGACCACTAACAGCCTGAGTGCATGCAAAGTACACAGGCACTGCATGACAAATTCAATTCTGAATCCAAAGGCAACTGGGAGTGCAGTCTGTTTTAAGAATAGCACACACTGGTCAAACATTATAAAGTAATACTAATTGCGCCAGTCTGCAGTTTAAAAGCATTATAATCCAAACTCATAACAAAAATGAAACCGTGATACCATCTTAGAAGTGATTCAGTACCGCCCAAATGTAGTGATGCAGGGTTTAATCAGAAATTATAAACTTTTAAAGGCGATAACACCGCACTGCATTCCATAACACTGCACTGCATTCCATTGTGTTTCTGTGTAACACTGCACTGCATTCCATTGTGTTTCCTGTGTAACACTGCACTGCATTCCATTGTGTTTCTGTGTAACACTGCACTGCATTCCATTGTGTTTCTGTGTAACACTGCACTGCATTCCATTGTGTTTCTGTGTAACACTGCACTGCATTCCATTGTGTTTCTGTGTAACACTGCACTGCATTCCATTGTGTTCCTGTGTAACACTGCACTGCATTCCATTGTGTGTTCCTGTGTAACACTGCACTGCATTCCATTGTGTTTCTGTGTAACACTGCACTGCATTCCATTGTGTTCCTGTGTAACACTGCACTGCATTCCATTGTGTTTCTGTGTCACTGCATTCCATTGTGTTCCTGTGTAACACTGCACTGCATTCCATTGCACTGCATTCCATTGTGTTTCTGTGTAACACTGCACTGCATTCCATTGTGTTTCTGTGTAACACTGCACTGCATTCCATTGTGTTTCTGTGTAACACTGCACTGCATTCCATTGTGTTTCTGTGTAACACTGCACTGCATTCCATTGTGTTTCTGTGTCCAACGCCAGGAGAATGCCTCAAAGATTGGGCCAGTAAACGGAGTTGGCAGTATTCATGACTCCTTCCTTTTGTCATAAAATTGCCCTCCCATCCATTGAAAAAGTGTCCGAACCCAGATGATTTGTCCTGCCCGGATGTCAATCTTTTTAATAGCGCCACGACATTCTGCCACACTGCTGGTATTCTCATTAATAGGACACCAGGCTACCAGGTGTGAGATCAGAATGAGTATTGGGGTTTGTACCTGGTTCCAGATTTTCAACCTTTGTCAACAACAACACCTCACCACAGCACTAGCACAAAGAAAGTGATCAGAATGTGTGTGTGTGTGTGTGTGTGTGTGTGTGTGTGTGTGTGTGTGTGTGTGTGTGTATATGCTTGTGTCCTTTGTGGTTTTCTCAAATGCAGCAAGATGGTATTGGAGATAGCAGATTGCATCTTCTTTACTGTTTTCCCATCAATGTATACATTTTTTGAAAGTTTCTTTTTCACACCAGTTAATACGCAGTAGCTGTGGCCTGTCTTATGGAAGTGGGACCAACGGTTCTCAGAAAATACAGCATTTTACTCCGGGAAATGTGTTCTCTGTGGTTTTTATTAGTCATGTTTTGTTTATTTCATGGTTAAAAACAGAAATTCTGTAAATGTAGTTTTTTTGTTGTGAAGCACACAGCACCTCAGTGTTGGCGTTCGGTTTAAGCGAGCAAGGCTATTTGGTTTAAAAGCTTTACTGGCAGGGGCTAAACGTGAGAGAGAGAGAGATTAAATAATTAAGAGGACGCACTATTTTCTGTAATTGCAATAGTTTTTCTCTCTTTGTGCTGTTACAGCGAAGTAGGGCACCTATATTGCCACATTTCAGAGCAGCTCAAAATTAAGCCTGATTGTTTTTTTTTTTTTTTTTTGTTCCTGTCTTTCAAAGGCTGATTCAGTGTGCACATAATTATGCATATAAACATAGTGGCTTAATTATCTCTCACAACATCAGTGACAATGTAATTAACAAACATTGCAAGATCAATGAGAGAAACTGTGACCTTCAAAACATTTAACTCCTCACATAAAAACGCTGTGAGGATGTCACCCGAACTGTGGAATATTCCTTCAATAATTTAGATATTGCAGTTTAGAAAGCACAGTGGCAATTACAGAATAAAACTAGGAAAACAATGTATTTTGAGAACAGCTAATTGGCGTGCATGATTTGACTGTAAACCCAGAGCCACAAAAACAATATTGTTTATATGTAATAGACTCTGTGATCCTTAGCAGCTTCCCACTAACTGAATGAAAGCTCTTCAGATGAGCTAATGATAAATAACCGTGAATGGTGTCACTATATTATGCATTTTAACAAATCAAAGACTTTCATAATGTTGCAGTTTACCTGAGATTATTCTCAAATATTGCTCAATGTGTTTGTTTCTATTGCAACTAATTCTTTGCCAGGTATCAAGGACAATATGTGTACGTGGCTTATGCCCATGTTTGGTCAATAAAAGGGAGATGTAAAGCCCATTTGTTATCACGTTGTTGAAGAAAAATGTGCCCTAATTGCTTCAAGCATAGACAAGGCCTGCGCGTTGCATGGTGGAATTTGTCCACATGAAATGCAATGATTAGTGGCACGTCTTTTTATACTCCTCCAGTGACGCTCGCGAGCCACACAGGCCCTCGCTCCTCAATCCAGGGATCTCTGTGTGTCTGGGGGCACCAAAAACACACACACACACGGTATCATGAAATATGATAAGGTTAAAAACATACATGCAAGCAGCCTGTAAATGTACTACAGGTGGGGAGGAAAAAGGTTTGGTACTTATCTTTTATATAGATTTCAAAGAAAGAAAAAAAAACAGTATTATTATTATTATTATCACAAAACACAAAACTCACTTGAAATGAGCTGAAATATGGCTTCAGTATAATTGCCTTATTTATAAATGTACCCAGTTCGTCTTAAAAATCGATCCAGGTCAATCTCTTCTGAAACGTTGTTATGAAGGACACTGCCACTTTCACTTTGCTTTGTCAGTTGGTAATGGGGGTGTTCTGTATTTCACTTTAGATGGGGATTCATTTAAGGGACTCACGATTTCCCCTGTACAAAGCAAGTGGCTGGTAATACTGTACTGTAGATGCCAAAGTTCAAACTACAGTGTGTAAAGTGCCTGAATTGCAACATTTAAATACAAAATCTGAGACGCCAGCTCAGATCGTTCGGAGCGGAAATGGCTAGCATTCACTTCCCAGAGTGCCGCTGGAACCACAGGGAAGTCTGTCTGCATCAACAGTAGGGGATGAATTCCTGGGTGAAATCTGAGATCAGCCGACACGCTTTTCATGCAGGGTTTTCAAAATATTTTGTCAGCCATCAAAACTACAACTGCTTCTTGAGTTACCCAGTGAAGTTACTCTTCGTACGCTCTACTCAGACAAGGCCTGCGGGCTCTCTCTCTCTCCTTTCTCTCTCTCTCTCTCTCGTCTTTTTTGTTGGGTTCCACCGAGGCAGGTTAATGACAACTCCTCCAGGAAAAGCTTCACTCAAAACCCCCTTAGCCTTCAGTCAGAACTGTTGCAACTTTAATTCACAGAAAAACCTACAAGTGTTGCAACCTGTTGTTCCAACCCACCTGGTTTGGCACGTCTGAGGTGCTGCTAACAATGCAGGGCGATGCGGAACCTAAAACACAAGCTTTCTTCCTCCTATTAAATACCAAGAAGAAATACTTCCACCCTCTTAGAGATATAACACAATTATAATACTGATAAGTATTATAACCTAAACTGATAAGTTTAGGTTGAACCAAAGTACAGGTGAATAATAACAGCAGTGCCACATACTCACCTCATTATACAGTACAGTGCAGTGTATATATAGAACAGACACACTGATGAAAAGAGGGAGTGTTGCCTTGCTGTAAGACAGAACATTTAAAATATAAGGAAGATATTTTCTTTGCTTCCTCAGAAAATATGCATGAGGAGAAGAGAGTTGAGGATATTGGTATGGTCTAGATTAACTTTTCACACCATTTTTTGTGCACATATATATATATATATATATATATATATATATATATATATATATATATATATATATATATATATATATATATATATATATATTATTTATTTTAGCAATACCAGTTTATTTAAATAATATAATTCCAAATGTTGTTTAACTTGGAAAGGGAGACATCTATAATGTATTATACTGTAGGTTTAAGTGTGTAAAACATTCAAACTCTGCTACATTTTTCCATTTTTAAAAAAAAAAAAAAAAAAAAAAAAAAGGTCTCAAATTGTGTTTACTTTAACTCCATGCTTACATTTGTGGTTAAACAGAGCTGAGTAATAACCTACCTGCAGATACTGAATCAAACCATATATGGAATGGTGGTGAGAAAAATGCCCCATTGCATTATTATGAGTTTGTGGGTTCCTTCCCTGTCCAGCTTTAACTCAATCTAAACCAAGTGTGCTGGGATTACAATTACTGTTGGTACCTACACCAGCCAGGACACTGGGGTTCTGCTGAGGTGTTAAAAGCACATCCATTGTAATTGGAAGTAGACTGTAACTGTTAAAAAGCTTAATAACATTAAGAACCGCTACATTTGTTTGACAAACACCCACAAAGCATTCACCGCCGCCAAACAGCAGGCAATCTAACAAAGTGCTTGTTTTAAAACTATAATTCCTCTCAAATACCTGATATATTTCTTTTCAATTTTTCATGTCCTTTCGATCTGACGGGATCTCATTTCATACTGATGTGCCACCAAGTCAAGTGAGCGTGATGCCATGATGGAAAGTCAAGGATTATTTTACAGGCCTGGAGGAGAAATGAAAAGCACAGGAGAGGCAGATTTAGCAAGAACACAGAAATCTGAGACCAAAGATGACATTTTGAGTATTAATTACCATCGCACCCAGCTAGCATTACACCACTCCATCTAGAGCGAATGCTCCTGAAAAATAAAAAAATAAAAAGTCAAATAAATGAAGAGAAGTCTCTTGCAAAGGCTTTTTTTTTTTTTTAATAAAGGAAATGCAGCCTGCTTTTGTTGATTCCAAAATAAAGGTGTGAATCTGTCTTGAAAACATCTAAATGTAAAGTCTGCACAATAGGTGGGATAAGAGATTTGTTGCAGGACTAGACGTTCCTGTTTTTAGACAGATGATGGAAAAATACAGATTACACACCCTCATGTTGGTTGATATGTGTGGAGTGTCTGTACAACATGTGGTATAAAATATAAATATTTGTCCTATCTATCTATCTATCTATCTATCTAGGGCTTGTGTGTGTGTGTGTGTGTATATATATATATATATATATATATATATATATATATATATATATATATATATATATATATTATTAATTTCTTAGCAGACGCCCTTACCCAGGGCGACCTTACAGTTGTAAACAAAAAATACGTTTCAAGAATTACAGTGCAATTAAGAGCAAGATACAAAATGCAGTGACTTCAGTCTTAATAAGAGCAAAATACAGTGCTTGGTTCTAAACAGCAGCAAATGCTAAAACTGCCTCTCTCAATGGTGTACCTCTTTCCTCCTGTATTTCTGTTTTATTTGATGGATTTAGGGAATAGTATAGTCATTAATAATTATTCAGGAATAGCGTAGATTTGAAGGGTGGTGGTATTCAGGCTCCCACCCTGAAGTCTGTTTCTTTTTCTGTTTTAAAACACACACGGTAGCTGTTGCCCTGAACTGGTCCAGAATCGATTTCTGTGTATTGCGATTTAAACTTGACATTGTTCCTTTTCTTTATGTCCTTGATGTAGGGGACAGCCCTGTGTGTTTTTATGGCCTGCTATAATAATAACCTAGATTTTAGTGCACAAGCAAGCGTTTTCCTTTGCCTTATAACTGAGATATTTTAATGGTCCACATTAAGGAGCAATGCAGTAGTATATTTAAAGTAAAACTGTGTATATGCTATGTATGTCCTGCAGTATATGAGAACAGACTGATATTTATAGAGAGGAACTAATAACTTTTCATTCTGTTTACATTGGGGAATTAAGGGGAAGCACCTAGCATATTTCAAACTAAACAGGACCTAAATAACAATAATTAATTCTGGAAATCCCTTATAAAGCAAAAACAAAAGGATCCCATAAGATGAATAAAAATACTCAGCAGCATAGTCATATAAATAAAAATACTCAGCAGCATTATATATATATATATATATATATATATATATATATATATAATATATATATATATATATATATATATATATATATATGACTGTGCTGCTGAGTATTTTTATTTATATGACTATGCTGCTGAGTATTTTTATTCATCTTATGGGATCCTTTTGTTTTTGCTTTATGAGGGATTTCCAGAATTAATTATTGTTATTTAGGTCCTGTTTAGTTTGAAATATCTCCAAATAGCTTGGAAACTCCCTAAAATGGATTCATAATTGATGCTGCATTGTGACAGGGTTCAATAGTAATAGGATCTCTAACTACATTTTCTAGTGAGTTAGCAAGAGCAATACAGTTCTGAAAACTTTGCTTTATGTACTGAGAAGCCGTTGACAAGACCATTTAGTGAAATTGATTTGGGTGACGTTGATGAACTCCTTTTTATTTTTCTTCCAGTGTTAATTACTTTAATTTCCAAAAAGTCAGAAAACCTAAAGTAGTGAGCAGAAGAACACTGCAGGATTGCGTGCACTGTAAAAAACAATAAAATAAATGCCTTTATTTGTGGCTCAACCCATTCATTGCCTTAGTGTGTAGGCATCCTATCTGATCAGTTTAAAAACAGTTAAAGTGTAGCAAAACTGCCATTACGTTACAATAAGCTGCAGTTTTCTGTGATGTCGTTGATCGGAGATGGTAAAGCTAGTTACAAACACCAAATGGTAGATGCATCCTTTTCACTCTGTCTTCCTGTGACTCATTCCACAGGGGAAGCCTCTGCTCTCCGTGACTATGCAGCAAGCACCATGAACGAGTTCCTGGGCATGTTCGGTTACGATGACCAGCAGGTGAGGGATGAACTGGCCAGGAAGATAAGCTTCGAAAAACTGAAAGCTGCTACCTCAGAGTCCTCCCCCCTTTCGAGCGACGAGGTCACCCGGCGGGCTCGCTTCTCCAAGTACGAGGAGTACATCCGCAAGCTGAAGGCCGGCGAGACTCTACCCTGGCCGGTGCACGCCCCCAAACCCGAGGACTTGAATTCCAGACTGGCACAGGAAAAGGGGGCTGTACACCAGCCGGCTGGGCGGCTGCAGAGCCCCGAGGGACAGATTCTCCCATCGGACCCCAAGGGCGTCACCCTGTCTGTACCTCCCACCAGCTCCTCCCAAATGCAGAACCTGGCTTCCCGGGCTTCAAAGTACGACTTCTTCATCCAGAAGCTGAAAACGGGTGAGAGCTTGCGTCCTCAGAACGGCAACACCTACAAGAGGCCCTCCAAGTACGACCTGGATAACGTCAAGTATCTGCACCTGTTCAAGCCTGGGGAGGGCAGCCAGGACATGGGGGGAGCCATCGCCTTCAAAACTGGAAAAGTGGGAAGGCCTTCCAAGTATGACATCCGCAACATCCAGAAGCTGATGCCGGTGAAGACGGAGCCAGCTCTCGTCCTGCCTCCGCTCTCGGGAACGGCAGGGGCACTGGGAACGGCTGCTACTGCAGCCTCGGCCACCGCTGCTGCTGCTGTAGGGGATCAGTCTCCACACCTCGGCTTCAACACCCCTGAGCACATGAAATCCAGCTTCTCTAAGACTGACTCCATCACCACTGGAACCGTGTCTACAGTCAGGTAAGCGTCTATTAGCTGTAGATGTTGGTTCCCTTTAACTTGACAAGAAACTAAAATACAGAGCCATTTATAACTCCGGATTTAGGGAAACGTTATGTCAGTCAGGTAAACTCTGTGGGGAAAATACCTCTTGGTAGCATTCTAGATTGGCATGTAAAAGCAGAAATACATTGTGTTTAAGCTTATAGCAGTAACTGGCAGGTGTTAAGTTAATAGATTTTTGCCAGTGAGGTCAACTCATGTTTAGGACACTGTATATTTAACCTGATCATCATAAACTGAGAAAATGTTTTACAATGCTGTTTTCCTCTACATATGTATATTTTAACCCTTACACAGTGGAACCAGATTCCATTAATGTTAATGCAGGATTCCATCTCTGTAATGTTTGCTATATAATACCCACCTGTTTGCAATGTGCACCTTTGTTTGTCATGCATTGTTCCAGTAATACATTATTTCTACTGTATAATATTCACCTGTATAGAATATGCATTTTGTTGTAATTTCTGTAACTAGCACATTGTATAATGTGGATTAGTGTACAATACAGACTGGGAAACGCTGTGCATCGTATTTGAAAGTATTATCTTAATTGTTATCCTAACCTTATCTCACTAACACTGACTTTAACCCAGATGCACCCTGGTTTGCATTCTGCTAAATAATGATTAAGTGTCATACATATAATACATAATAAGTAGCTGAAGCCCATGAGGCTTTAGTTTAATATACTCAGAATTGAAAGAAGCTACTTGTCCTGTATTAAACATGCACAGTAATAGTAAAACAACATGCATATTTCAACCCAGGCCAGTAACCCACTACCCTCTTGTCTGTAGCATGCACCTTGTGGGCAAGAGATGTGTAGCAGCGGAACCCAGTACAACCAGTCAGATCGGACAGGCTATTCATCACAACATGTAGGTGTGAGTTTACAGAAATAAGTAGAATACAGTCACTTGTGGGTCAAAAGGTAACAGGTGTAATAACAGTCTGGGGATAACCTCGCCACGCACGGTCTAACCTCATCATGACTGGAGAACGGGGGGGGTTTTAGGGAGCTCTCCTGCGGGAGCTGCCATTGTCTATGTCAGTCCGAGGTACCTTCTGCTTTGCAGACAGTTCATATCTTGCCCTGCTTGTCTGTATAAAAACACATTCTCAGCTTGGGGATAGGATCTCTTTTTAGTCCAAAAAAAAAAAAAAAGTTGGCAACCACAAATCTTCCGTATTTTGGCATCCTCAGTATAATTTGATGTCACATTTTGTACTATGTGTATGGCACATGACAGCCGTCACCAGTGACAGAAACGACTAACCCAAGATCTTATTAAATACATTGTGAAGAAAGGGCTAGGGGGCATTCTCTGAAGAGCATTTGACCTTTCACTCGCTTAGATTTGCATAAGTGCACCCACCAAGAGAGCATTAGTGATTTATAACTCGTTTTTCTTTTTATATGTTGGGAGGCCATGCATTATAATGCGCTTACGCTCCCTTGATTCATTTGTACATGAAAACGTTGTTACACCTTAGAAATGTGTATTGATAGCCCCAAAGTTTGAAATTGCATAAATATCATGTCAGCTTGTTTTTATTAACAATGGAGCCGGTTCACATTAATCCTTTTTCTTTTGTGTGGTGCATTAGGAATGGATTGCCAGCAGAGAAAACAGTCATTGAAGATGTCAATCTGTACCAGAAATATATTGCCAGGTATGCAAATCTAGCTGCTTTTTTTTTTTCCAAAATTTAAAATCACTTCTTTACTTGACGTAGTGAAGTTGCAGCAAAGTACAGTACTAACTGAGGGCAACAAATGATTCCTTAAAGATAATTCATTCCTCTCTTAAGATAATAAATAGTTATTACAAATTTCTGACCAACAAAGCTTTTTAGTATTCCTCATTTACTCTGAAAACTATAGAAGCGTATTACATATGTGTTAAACAGTTTTTCTACCTACAACACTGGAGCCAGAAATCAGTGCCTGCACACTGATAGACATACAGTATTAACACACACACACACACACACACACACGCACACACAAAACCTCCTTGGACTGATTACATTTAGCAAGAAGATTTAATTAAGGAATTTTTAATGAGGCTTCTCCTGGCACTGCCAAGAAGTGTTTTGATATTTGCGCTGCATAATGCATAAAATGTATCTAAACATCTCAGCAGTTGATGCACAGGGTGGCGGGAGATAAGCTGCTATACTGTTTCAGTCTCCGGATTGAGAAGAGAAGCACTCAAAAGAGGGCAAACGAAGCCTGCATCTGTGGCTTATTCTTCCCAGGATTCTGATCTAATGAGCGAGGTTGGTGGCACCAGTTAACCAACCCCAACCCCCCTGTTCCAACCTCGCCCTTAAAAATAAAAATAGGTACTTCATGTACCTGGGTGTTTTGATCTTTTAAAGATCACCCTGCAACTATTTAGTTGATCTGTTTTCCACTTAAACGATTTGCTATTTCTAAGCACTTTAATCCAAATGCCTCTATTGTAACATGAGATGCACGGCAATCTGTGTATTGTTGCAAAATTAATATTTAATCTGCGAGTGAATAGCAGCGGACAATTAGGCCTGTGCAGGCTGAGCAGAGTGGGACAAAATAGGAAGAGGGGGGGAATAAAACATAAAACCTGCAACAGCCACCACACCCCCAACACCCACCCCTCAAAACACAACAGCTTTGCTGTTCAATTAGCTTAATGAACTCAGCAAAGTGATCGCTAAAGGCAGCCCTGGGATAATCCAGACTGCTCTGGAAAAACATTGAATGCTTAGATCTAATACTATTTTTTGTTTAGGATTTCTGGTTTTTTTTGTGCTTTAGCAGATGGTGCTTTTGGCAGCAATAGTACAACTGTTTATTTCTGTGTGTTTTTAGCTGTAATTGAAAGTTTTTAATAGACATCATTGACAAGGTTATAAAGAGCCTCTAAACACACACACAGAATGTGTCGCTTTAACTATGGGATTGCAGGGACAAATTATCAATGAATAAGCAGATTTTTTTGTTTTTTTTCACAAAAAGTTAATCGTTAATGATATTTATCTGATCCCTTGTGATTAGCAAACTGTTAACTGGGAAAGCTCAAATACGTTGTGGTGAGACTTTAAAGAAAGTGTTTGTAATAATGTTAGAATAGTGTTTAAAATGAATTGTTGAATGAATGAGTACTGCATATAAATCCAATAGGAAATTATAGCAGTGTGTATACCTAATATGGCTCATCCCATGGTAAAGGGGTACACATGTTTTAACTCAGAACTCAGTACATGGCTGAGTAAAATGTAATTATTTAAATTACATGCAGTGACAATGTTTGACAGTATGGCACTGGATATTGGATTACTTTTCATTTGAGTTGAACTTGCAGTGGTATGTCAAAGCAGCCTCAATTAAAAAACGTAAAGGGCTGAAATTCAATGTGCTATGCAATCATCCAGGCACATTAACATTAAGTATTGCACAGCAGCAGTCGATCTGAACAGATCTAATGCTAGTATTTTCCACACAAACAAGTGGCAAACCCTGCAGTTGCTGTTGGGATGGTGGAGGCAGTGGCTCTTGCTACATCATCAGTCACCCGTTGTGTTTTTTTAACGCTACAAGCCAGCCTCGTATTCTCAACCTGTGCTGTGGAGCTGCCGCAGATAAGCGGACTGGAACATTTCCGCCTCCTTGCCAGCTATTGAAACACTTGCCATTCCAGTTTCCTGGGGGGAGGTAATATCTAAGTGATAGCACTTAGCTTAAAAAGCAGTCATTTAGCCTTCTAACACAGTGACAATTCAATAAACGCTTCCTCTAAACTGCGCTGCACTTTAAAAATCACTGCAACTGCTGGGCGGCCGCTACCCATTGACCATTTTCACTGGGGGGGGGGGGCATAAACTATTATATTTTACTGGAATTCTTAAATCTCCTGCTTTATAAAGAGCAGTGATTGCTGTATAGCCTGGGCAGCACGAAGAGGGAGTGAATGAGCCATTGTCTTCAAACTGACATCTGAAGTTGATAAATAGGCTTGAAAAAGGCGAATTAATAAATGAAACAACGGTTTCAGATATGACAGAACATTGTTAAAGAGGTTGAACTTTGGATATGTGTCTTGCAATAAAACCAATACTTGCAGCCACCTGCTCTTACGAGTTAGTGAACCTCAGAACTAAATATGCAGGCACATGTCTTACCCAGCTGCAAATGTTCGGTCCCTTACCGATGGCAGTGGACACTACTGTATAGGATTGTTTCATTTCAGATACAGATGGGTCTTACTGCAAAGTTTTGAATACTGTGCATATACTGTATGAGAACTACTGTATATGGTTTCCAAGCTAGTTTACACTGTATCTTATCTGTATCTATGTCATTTTAGCACAATTAATAGTGAGTTTTCTATGACAACCACTGTTTTGTTGTGGTGTTTCGTTTTACTCTGGGGCTGTCGTCATTGCAGCCACTCAAATGACTAGACTGTGGTAACCTTATATGACTCCCTGGTAACAGGTGTTAGCTATAACAAAGCTGTAAAGTACATGTTTTAGGGATGATTGTTTGTGGATTGCTTGCAGGTTTTCTGGCAGCCAGCATTGCGGACACCTGCACTGTGCTTACCAGTATAGAGAGCACTACCATTGTCTGGACCCTGAGTGCAACTACCAGGTAGGCAAGGATGTGTACACTAGATATTGCAAGACACATGCTGGACCTCTGCTGAGGAAACAGCACACCCCACAGCAATGCTTCACTGTTTTACAGTCAATGTTGTTTTTTTTTTCTCCTTAGCAGATTTTCCAGTAGCTTTTAACTTTTCACGTCAACTCATGTAATGTATTTTATTCTGGTAAGCGTGTACAGGGATAAGAAGAAGCAAGCCTCAAAAATGTACCTGCTAGCACAATATTCTCTCAAGTTCCTAGTCCATTTTGGTTTGGTTTGGGTGAAGCCACACTATAATTGGACTTCCTGTGTAACAGGTATAAGGACCCCTCCTGACCCCACAGTACTTTTGTGCAGGAAGTGAATTTATAATATACAGTGGTGACTGGATAAATTGGCTTTACCCAAGTCAAATGGAAATAAAGTTTGACAAACAAGCAGAACAATACAGGGACTTGTGAGAACGCTGATGTGCTTGATTAAGGGGTTTGCGTTTACTTTACAGGTTCACATAGACACTGCTTCTGAAATGGATTCCAGCGTGGTTAGTCTTTCCATTTCAGTGAGATATGACTTGCCATTTATTTTTAAAAGAAACAACAAACTTTGCTCTTTGTTATCACAGTTCTTTAGTCTGATCTATAGAAGAGGGGGAAAAAGACAACAGGGTAAGGTTTAAAGAAAAGAGCAATCGAAGGGTACAAATGTATAGCTCCTTAACCTGATAGTTTTGTTTTTAACCAAGCAGCCTATCATAAGATTGTGATTGTGGTGCTATTGAAATAAATAGGCTGAGTGCGTTGCAGTCCATTTCAGTTAGTACTGTTCGATGAGAAACCAGCATGAGAAGAGGAGGAAACACACAATGAGAATGCAATTTCATGAACAAAAATAAGAAACGATTTTTTGTGAAAATGACTCACACAGTTAACAGACCAGTGGTCATGTACTTTATGAGCATGAAAGCAGTTTGTCTAATTGTATTATATTGCATTGATCTATTTGTTTTGGGTGCCACAAGATGTGGTTTAGTTGGCAGGCATTGAGCATCAATTGTTTCCCGGAGACAATTTTTTTTTTGTAAGAAAATAACGTTGAAGTTTTTGGGCCGCAGAGTTTCATGACCAGAAACTGGCAGTTTTGTTTGCCGTGCAAAGTATTCTTATTTCAAGGCAACAAACGGGTACAGTCAAATCTAGATACCGTCTTTATTTATTTATTTATTTATCCCCCCCCCCCCCCCCCCTTCAAGTCCCAGATCGTCTGCTTTCATAAAATGAGTATATACTAACGAAATGGATACAATTACTCAAATCCCTTTTTGACATTCTAATCTGAACAAGCCTGCTTCTATCTTGACAATTACGGAACAGCTTTCCCTATCGGTTGGAATTATTGTATAAGAGGTCATGGCGCGTCAAGCGATGTGCATAAAGTGCTAAAAATATCTGTTACAGTTCAATTACAACTGACAACGGGTAACCTAAGGTGAAGTACATGCATAGTATAGGGACACACCTTAGCTACTGGAACATACAGTCTCGCTAATAAGAAAAAGAACATGTATAGGCATTGTTTGAGCCGGTTATGGATTCTGGAACACGTCCAACATTCCCACTTCTGTTTTAAAAAACAGTAAAAATGGAATAGAGATCGTAGAAACATGACATGGTGTTGGGACAGGTTCATGAAAACACTGCATTAAAATATTAGATTAGCTCAAGCAATGACTCGCTTTATATCGCCAAGTCAGAATTATTGTTACATCTTGCCTTTCCTTGACTGGCCGAGGAAGGTGCAGGCTAAGAAGCAGCCCAGAAGCAGGGCTGGGGTAGAAGTAATTGCCCTGCATCTGCTTTAAATATGGCTGTATTTTGCAGGCATCTGCTTGTGCTCTGGGGTTGTAGTCTGAATGTTTATAATCCACAATCACAATATTAATCCTTTCCTATCCATGTCCTAGTCATGTGCAAAACAAATCTAATAAATAAGCAGAAGGCGATTTAAACCCAGGCAGTATTCAGGTTGTAGTATGTGTGATAAACACAACACCCTTGCTGTATTCAAAGAAGTGCGTCTTAGGAATGAGGCCAGTGCTCACTATACCCGCTCGTCACATGCTTGGTTTGTTTTGTATAGTCTGTAGATTAACGTCTGCATGGTCAGACATTACAGTCCATTGCTACTTAACCTCTGTCGCAAACCCATTTAATTCTGTCTCTATTGGATGTCATGAATCGCTCCAAAATCCTCTTGCTTTAGCATGTTTTGCAGCAGTCCTGGGACTTACTTGTCAAACTGGCAGTTCACCCTGTGCAGTCTTACATCTTGCAGCTTACCTTCTGTATATAACTGAAAATCCAGATTGACTTTTTCATGATGCATGGTTTACATCTGCTTTGCCTTACCGTGTATACAACATCAAGTGCTTGTACAGTACTTCATATTTCAGAAACGGGGAAGGACGGGGTCATTTTTAA
>NC_054549.1:11568249-11605749 GCF_017654505.1 Polyodon spathula | reverse complement strand
AGAAAAAGACCCCACACCTATTATTTATATTAGGGAAAGTGATGCTAAGTAGTGTTAAGCATTGATCACTAGCATGTCAAATTAAGAGCCCTTCGTAAAGATTTAATTCACCAGGTACTAACTGTTTATTATTCAGTTCACGGACCATTAGTTGTTCTAAACCCCAAATTAACCTTTCCTTACCTCTAAGCTCAGTTAGTGTGCTGACTAACACAGAGGAACCTACATGATCTCATAATCATTTATTTGGTTTCCAACATTAATTGACAGGGTTTGTTTTACATATAGACTAGCTCTTACACAATGTTTATTAAGCATTGTATAAGTGCAACATTCACAAGTAATGAATGCAGTCTGCAATTAATTCATCTTGATGTACTCTATCCTATATAAAAAAACCCTGCAGACCCCAAGTATACAGCAAGCTTGCATTCGCGTCTCAAAAGCACTTGTGTAATTTTAGATTTAAAAAGCCCAGTGAAAAGCTCTACTTGGGTATAAGAAAAAGCATTGCCTGTAGACACAGAGGAGGCACCTGGAAACTTCAAGGATGAGAAATGCCATGCACACGCCACAGAGAATACACAGTGAATCAGTGGCAATGTGGGATGGGAGCAGCGTGAGCTAATGAAAACAGAAAGCATGCCAGGGATGTTGGGTTGATTATCCTCACTGTGGGTATCATTTCAATCCAGATTCCAGAACTAAACACACATAATCCATTCCCAAAACACACCGCATGGACCATGCCACACTGTCCTCATTTACATGCTGGCTTTCCTTCCACAAAATATATAATAATAGTGCATTGCCATGAACAAAACTTGGGCTACAGGCTTGTCCTCCTGGGTATTATCTTGCTGGAATTCTAGCGAAATGCTAGCATTGTGAGTTGGAGTCTACGATTGAGTCAAATTGTTAGCTTGGTGTGTTGCCATTGCCATGTAGTACAGAAACCCTCGCAATATCACAGCAATACTATTGGAGATAGTGTAGGGCTGTCATGTGTGGCTCATATCAGGATCAGAGAATGTAATGGGTGCAAGATTTCATTGATACCACTACTGCATTAATTTCTACAGTGCATCACAGGGAATGATTGTGTTTTTGGATGGTATGGCATAAGAGCATTTAGGAATCAGAAGAGGCAATTTGTCCTTTGCTAGCACACTGTTAGCTCAAGGGCAGGATCTAATTGTTCTTGAGTGACCCTCATGTTTAAGCTGTTGCAACTTCAACCGGTAAACTATTCCTCACATTTATTGTTCCTGGCATAAAAAAAAAGGGCTCCTGCCTTCCGTTCTGAACTTACTTTAATCAGCTTGCATTTGAGCTCTCCAGGGGCACTCAAGGCATGGGTGCATTGAAGTGCTACATTTAAACTTCACCCGTGCTGCCATTCACACTGCCTTAGAGTAACGCTCCCTGACAGCCCCACACTGCCAGGATCTTAGTGGTCAACACAGTGAATAACAAGAACCAGCGCTCGGCCCCTAATGCAAACAAGATGTACCATGCAATACCATATTTTTATATCATCAGGGCTTAGAGTAAAGAATTTGCCACAGTGCCATACAACGCAATACAACATTTACACAGGAGTATTCCAAAACCACAGACTTAAGAATGGTGTGGAGATACTGAATAGCTCAAAGCCTGAAGCGTGGTGTATACAATACCCGGTGATGCTAAGCAAAGCCCGAGGAGAACCTGAAGGACAAAGGTGCATGAATCATGAGGTAATGCACAGCTTGTGTGGGGGCAACCTTGGCCAGTGTGTTCTTTGTGTTGTTTAGATTCACTTGGTTTCGTTTTCTGTTTTCGTCTTCACATACTGGTAGCTTTTTAAAAGTTTCAGGCACCCATGTGTCCTCGCCATACCCTGAATAATTTCTAATCTCTGAGTGCATCTGGTAAACCAGAGTGCAACCATGAACCTGTCCCCCTGCAACAAGAATGGGTGTTATAAATAAATGAAGCACATAGAACTGTGGTAATTCTCACATCCATTAGGGATAGGGGGATTTCTATTTCACTATATCAGGGTTGTGCATCTGCTTCAGCTCACGTGAAGTGTATTTAAGAGCATCTCAAACAGTTATGCAATAGGAGTCTTAAATGATGCCCCAGTGATCCTACAATACCTGACTTTTGAATAACTCTGGGCAAGGCCTGTCATGTCAAGCAGGCCAAGGCTATACAGAGACAAATCTGTAGCCTGCATGGATTATCAATGGGAGAGCCAGGCTGAAACCAAAGGGGATCTTTGCGTGAGTGTCTCTAATTGGCAGCAGAGGGAAGCTGGAAGCGGACATCTGCAGCTGATTTTTGGTGATAATAAATCAGGTTTGTTTCTCAGCTGGCGTGGTTCCATTGAGGTTTTTCTTTTCTCTGCCTGGCAGAAACCTGAGGATGAGTGGCCTGGAACGTTCACAGGATGGCCGCGTGGCCTGAGCCACGAAAGAAGACGGGCCAAAACCTGGCTGCTTCTTATCACCGGGCGTGCTGTCTATTCAAACATGTGAACATGGCACAGGGGTCACAGGTTCAAATCCCTCTATCCCTCTGCTTCCAAATGCCGCTGACCCAACTCGGTGAGTTTATTTATTTAAGATTGTTACCAGCATCAGCCAGCCAGGACCGCACGGCTTTCAGCAATGTTATGTCAGCAAGAAGTGGCTAGGAAAAGGTACAGAGCATAGAAGATTAGCCAGCCAGATGGAAGGCTTTTTAAGAACAGAGCATCTTATTAAAGCACTTGTGAATGCTAGAATATAAGGAAGGTAATTCACAAAAAATACCTTTTAAAATATCCCCTTGGGTCACTGCATGTGAAATTGTAAAAAGTTAAGTTTCCTAATGTATGCTTTATAATGCATGCATGGTTTTTGAAAATCTTGGCAGGGAAACTTCTCATCCCCCATAGAGTTCACACAAATTGAATTAAATAAATGGTAACCGAAGGGGATATCCCTTGAATTCCTAAGTTTCAAGTTCTTGTAACTTCAATGGTTGTTTTCATCCGTTATGAAAAAATGGGGCAAGAGGATTATATTGTGGATTGTGAAGGTATTTTGGGAACAAGGTAACAAAACTAAACAGTGACGGGAAACAACAAGGATCTCAGCTTTATGAATTGTAAAGGGTTCCAGTTATCCAATTCATGCAGTTTCTTCATTTTATCAGAGATTGGGGGAGGCGATCAGCCCCCAAGTCAATCGAGTGCATGATCTATAAACCGAATGTCCCCCAATTTTAATCACAAAGCCACACTGCTTCTCAAAATAGAGGCTTGCTGTTGGATGAGAATGAGCTACTGTACCTGTTTCCTTTTATTGCTCTGGGTCACATTTAACATGTGGGTGGAGAGCGTGTATATAAAAAAAGGAATTTGTGTAATTAAGAGATTTTGCCTGAAAGCACTCGGCATGCAGAGTTTGGCGGGGGTGTCGTTTTACACTGCAAGCTGAGGAAGACAGCTCTGCTCAGTCCAGAGAGCTGGAAGCTGAGGAAGAAGTTGGAGAAGCTGGCAGGCACACAGTGTCTTGAAATCACCTCCTTGCAGTGAGCGAGTGAGCGAGTGAGCTACTTTGTTCAGGTTTGCTGAAGACAGTTGCAAATCATTATAACCGGCCACTCATCAGAGTAGTCAAATTGTTCTTTACAAGATCGTAAAATCAATCTAATACTCTGAGTAACCACTTCTTTCTAACAACAGAGTCCAATTCCGTCTTCCAAGGCCATAAATACTGGGCCCGTTCTTTCAGCATTGTAGTGTTTTGACAACTGCTGTAACCACATCATCTATGCTTTGTTGAGTTTGGGATGCTATCAAGAACTTCGAGGCATGTGGGATCCAAAAGTCTTTCAAGCAGCAGACTTTAATTGGATTGTTTAGATTTAAAGATACAGTCCATTTTTCTTACTTTATTGCTCATATGCCAGGCTTAACAACTCACTGAAAGGCAAGAGCAATATCGTCTTAAAGAACCATATTTATTTGGCTTGAACTACCTTACCTACAGCTGTGGCCACAGGTTTTGCATCACCTAGAATTTAGGATTGAGATAATTAAAAAAACAGACAAAAGAACTATATGAACATAATTTAGATCTTGTAGTTTAAAAGGAACTACACAAAGATATCGCAAAAGTCTACCACAAGCCATAATAGTAGTACAGTATTTCATGTTAGATTTCGAAATGTCACATTTTTCAATTTGTGTTTTTAGTTAAGTATATGGAAAACCACAAAGCGGTATGCAATTGAACATGTTAACGTAACATCAATCAGCAGGTTTCATTGGACTTTAGGAAGCAGAAGTAGTTAATTCTATAGGGTGATGTAAAACGTTTGGCCAGAGCTGTACAGTTAGAGTGGGGTATTTAGATCTCCTACTGTTTAGATTATTAAAATGTACCCTTTAACATCCTATAGATCTTTTTGATTTTGGTCTAATCTGATAAACTGTGGATTTTATACAAACCTTCTAAATATGTGATTATGAGCACTCTCCGTACTGTGTGTGTGTGTGTGTGTGTGTGTGTGTGTGTGTGTGCACTGGCCTGCTTGTTTACCCACCTTTTACTTAGACGCACCCATAAAATAATGTGACATTCCTCACATATTGGAGCAGCTTGCCATACACGCTTGTATTTCTGGGTGGATTTTGGACGCCCAACAGAAAAGTGTCTCAAAACCTTTCTTGGCATCCGAGGTACAACTGGAATGCACACGAAAAAGTATCACAAGAAAACGCATGTTTAATTATGTCAAACTACTCTGTCATCACATGCTGTTTAAGCCCTACCTTGCAAAGATGCCGTGGTTCTGTGTTTGATTAGAGCGTGGTTGTCATATTCTGACTCATCCGATTAAAAAAAATATATATACATGGTTTCAAGTTCCTTATTCATAAAAAAAAAAAAAGCATTTTTATACCCAGTTTTGACTTGTGCATTTACCAGTATAATGTGTCATGATAACCCTAAATACTTTATTGGTAATGAGGTCTGAGCTGCAGCAATGCAAGGAATTTAAACTACTCCTAAGACTTTACCCAGCAAGCCTCCAAGCTCTTTCTCAATGCTTTTTCAATGTTTATAGTCGTTTTGGGACGCATAAACAAAACCATACATCACGCCATTCCTTCAGACTGTCATTTAGAAAAGGAATACAGCACAGCTTCATAGAAGCAGAAGATGAAGGACATCCAAGCTTCAAACTTTTTTTTTTCCCCCTCCCCAAAAAACATTTAAAATATATGACCCGGCCCAGCATACCATTAAAGTATATGGAGCGTTACCCTCTCTGCGCATATGGCATACCCAGATTTTATTGCACGTTTATAATTGGATGTGGAATAACAGCAGCTTGTTTGCTGCTGCAGAGCCAGGAGAGGCTCTGGGGCCTCAGTAAAGTGTTATCAAACTGGAGTTGAGTAGCAGGATAAACAGCGGCTGGCATTCCTAGCAGCTTAGCAAAATACAGCAGCCTGGTTATAGATTTGGCTGCTATCGCTGAAACAAAAGCATCGCGAAATAAATACAGTTACATACAAAGCAGCTCGAAATGCAACTCTCTCTGTCAGTCAAGGGTGCTGGTTTCTCGTACAGCTTTAGGAGAACGTCTTCTTTTTTTGCGTGTTTTTTAACGTTACAGGGTTTCGCTGGCAGACATCGTGAGAAGATCCTCTCTCACTTGGCAGTTCTGAAGTCATAGCAGTAACCAAGAGTGCATCTCCAGCAAAATTAATTACGAATCCAGTGGGTTTAAAACCAGATGGGTAACCAGCAAGAAAGCAATTAATTATCCTTTCAAACAGATCAGATTTAGTACAGTGCTTAAGATGTTTGTTAAGGGACCATAATAATTTGCATCCGGCTTCCGTCGATTTACATGGAAAACACACGGTTACCCCAGTGTAATCTGAGCCACCTCCACAGGGCAGAACAGCCTAGCGGTTGTGCATACATCACTCTAAACACTCAACCCTTCAGCAGTAAAAGAGACCTGATAATACATTTATATGTCTTTTATTATGTTCCAGTGGCCACAAAGGAGGACTGAAAAACAGGAGGTAAGCTACTAACCGAGAAAGTATGCTGTATGCCATAGCTGGTGTATTGATTTGAACCTTGGATAGTTGGACAGTAATGCTCCAAACAATGAGGGGATATTCAGAGGTGGGTCTGTTGGCATGTGCATACAGGCACTCAGATAGGCGCATAATCAATGCCAGGCTTGTATTCTGTGGCTCTCGCAGTGCAGTGTTACAATACTGGATTTTGAATGCTTAATCTACACATCATTAGGCTAGATTCCAATTGTGTCAATGACGGTTTTAATTAGATAAAGAATCTGGTCTGTTGTGATTTTTGTTTTATTTTTTTTTTTACTGCATGGTGTAGTTACAGACTCAATCCTGCTTTAAGGTTATTTTGCCACAAATAGTACACAGAAGACCAGCAGTCCTTCAGTGTGTGAGGGTCTCCTGCCTTTGAACACGAGAGCAGTTTCTGGTAAGAGTTCCCCATCGCAGACCCTCAGCTCTCCAGGAATGCGAGATATAAAACCCATATGGTTTCCTCATTGCCTCTGTTATTGTAACACTGTATCAGTTTTTTTTGACTGGAACCATATTAAGAGTCATGTTCTCATCACACATTTATAAGCAAGGCAAAGTCTTCAAAAACTCAGGGGAGGGGAGGGGGGTCTGAAAACGCATCTCTCCGCTTGCTAAGCAAACCTGCTTTGTTCTCAGTGGCTCTAGTTACCCCTGCCTCGATGACATTCAATACAGCAACTGTACATTTTATACAAAATGTGTGAAACTGCAGACACATATGTCATGTTGTTGGTGTCGTAAATTTCATTTGCTTCCTCTAACAAAATAAATGTGCTTAACCCCTTGCTGCCCTGTGTGTTTCATGCAATAATACAAACTAAATGTCAGGCGCTGTTTATTAAGATTCAATTACCCCTTCCTGCTCATGGATCACAGAGTTTGGCATTGTGTGGATGTAATGCTGGATGTAAAAGACAATGACCAATACCTACATATACAATGCATTCTGATCAGGAAGGGTCGTGTTTGAGTTTGGGATGAATGCAGTCTTGTGATCGTTCGCAGCTTTATTGCTGCAGAAGTACTCATGCAGTAATTAGGCAGCAGGTGCGTGGTGGTTCAGCGGTTAGATAATTCACCTTTGAGTGAAAGGTTGCAGGTTTGCACCATCGCTCAGTAACACACACTTGTTCTGTAGTTTACCATGAATAATAAAAACATGTATCAAGCCTAATATACCTTTTAATGAAGAGAATTTACATGTGCATAAATGCAATAACAATAATTACATTAAAGACATTGCATTTTATTACTGGTATTATTATTATTATTAATCATTTTCAGTCACTATTTGCAAATAGTTTATGCAACAGCTGTAACTTTTTGTTAATCAACCAAATGTTTCTAGGACTTGACAGTGCAATTCAGTTTGCAAAATATCTACACCCAGAACATAACCTGACCACATATAGGGTGTGTCTGTTTGATAGGATATCAGTAGCTTCAAACGGCAGCCTTCTTAATTTGATATCATTCATTTTAACAGTGCAGAATGGTAATGCTAAAAATTACTAATTCATGTCCATACACCTGGAGGAGGCTGGCGCAATCGCCCTTATGCTAGTTCACTGTACAAAAAACCCCAGTGAAACGCTAGGACTGGCTTTCTGTAAGCCAAGCTGAGAAGGTGAATTGATCTGTGCGAGTTTAATGTGGTGTGGTGAATCGTGGTTGACAACGTGGATTTATCTCCAGGCCCGCGCCTATGAACATAATATTGCGAATGTTTTACAGCAGGGGGGATTTTTAATTGCAGCCACAAAAATGATTTACTTTGTGTTGACTTAAATTACACCCAGAAACAGTGCTGAAATTCATTGTAATGTCACTAAGAAGAAATAAATTCAGTTAAAAAGAAAATAAAGAGGCTACTTTCCACCTGGCCCTGCGCAGGCATAGAAAAATAAATACCATTAACCTGGCCGCCACCAGTCTGTTGAGACTTCAGTTATGAGGAATCTCAGCTTGTAAACCTGGGACTAAAACAAGTGCTTTTTTTATCAGGAGTGACATAATCCAGAGTCTAAATACACACTTAAAATGTGTTAATAATAACTGGCACCTTTACAATAACATTGTGCATGTTACACACAGAAAAAGATAGAAAGATGCCTTTTTCCAATATATAGTAAAAATGTATGGAATTCTATCATAGTATCTTTTTTGATGCATGATGTGGATTTCACAGTAAAACCTGCATGGCTATTTATTTTCTGTTTCTTTTCCTCACTAATGATGGTGGTTTAGACGATACCTTTACAGGGTATGATATTCCTAAACCAAGAAATGAGCACTGTGATAACATTATATACTGTAAAGCATTAATTAGTGTCAGACTATTAGGATGCACACCTTTCCCATTACCGTCAATGGCAATGCAGTGGCACTACAGTGACATTACAAGAGTTCCGTACTGTGGGACAGTGGTGGCACAAGGGTAGCACTGAACCAATCCCTTGTGTTACCATGGTAGATACATGACAGCATGCTGCAGCATCAGGACCACTGTGCCATACTGCTTCCACACCCATTGTGTTGCCATTGCTGGGGTCTGCAAATGTTTCTTCATGATAATACAATGATATTACAGTGGGATCTGAAAGTGAATTCTCTGAATGGCGAAAAGCAACCTCGCTTATAAACTTAGACAAAGTACGTACATACAGTACATACATACACCATAGATAGATAAGCAGGCAGGTTGAAAAACAGAAACAGGCAGACTGCTGAATATGTATATATTGATTTGAAAGACTGGCTTCCAATATCATTTGTATTTTTCATAATGTCTCAGTAAACATTCTATTTATTGACAGGTTTTAAAAAAAAAAAAAATTAAATAGATACAGGACATAAAAAAAAGAAATGGGGGGGGGTGAGGGAAATTCTAACTCGCATAAAAAAAGGCTTTTTAGTCTGACATCAAAAGGCTTGTTTTAGTGTTAAAAAAAACACACACACTGCGGATCTCAAGATCAAACCGTATTTAACTGTGCAGGTCTGGCTTTTGCAAACCTCCATTTGAAGCTGGCACAGTAACGGGAGAGGGCAGCCTATTGTAGTGCTGAAAGCTGAGCCAAAGGAACAGTGTAGCAGGCTGGTAATGAGACACCACAGCGAAGAGGGATCACACAGAACAATGCTATTAACACAGCAGCTATTGTTTCAGATGTAGCAAACACCAGGGCAACAAATGTTCCCGTCTCGTAAAAGCCCAAACAGATTGATCACACGGCCCCACTAACTCATCAGGGTTTCAGTAGATTTAAAGTGATTTCTTTATGAATGCAACATCCTGCAAATGCATTATATACAAGATGTGCAGTATACGTGGGTCATGGCATTATATATACTACCTTTCATAGGGGACCACCATCACAAAGCGCTTTACAAGATGCATAATACTTTAAATACAGAGAAATGCATAATACATGATATACAGTAAAAAAAAAAAAAATCAGTGCATAATACATTCAATACAGTGGAAAGTGCATAATACATGATAGTAGCATAATACATGAAATAGTAGCAGCAACACAGCAGCTAGTAGCAGATATCAAGCTTAAAGAGCGTGGAAAGCAAGAGAAAACCTGAGTAGTTTTGAAACTTTCCAGATGGAGGCTTATCTCCCAGCGCCCGATTCCTCACTCTCTCAATAGACATTTAGTAGCCTGCCTTGCCTAGCTTTCATTATCATAGACAGACGGCACTCCTTGGTCAAGCTCTGGGGAGAGAATAGAGATGTCTTTGTCAAAGCGTTTTGCACGCACAGGTGCTGTTTGACGAAGCTGCACTAGGAGGCACCAGTGAGAATCGAGGCTGAGCTCTTGGTTATTTGCAGGCTGTAAGTGTTCAGACCCTCTCTCAGATGAGCGCTTGAGCCTCTTCTGCTTGTTCATTTCCAATGTCCCGCTATGCGTTCCACATGCAACCTGCCCTGGGAGCTTCTAGCAGCAGATCATTTTTCTTCTCTGCAGCTAATTGCATATCGCTGTGCATATTATCATAATGTGTCACGATGCACTGAATCATAATGATGATGAACGTTGCAGTTAGTGGAGCATGGTAACAGCTCAATTATCTGAAAATGTGCTACTGTGTGCATTGGCTTAAACAGAGTTTGATAGTCAAAATATTACTTCACAATGTCTTCATTTTCAACCTAAACCTTAAACAATGCAAAACCTGAAATCAGCTCTCACAGACAAGAATCTTATCTTCAATAATTTTACTGACGATTTTTACATTAACAATAATAATAATAATAATATAATAATAATAATAATAATAATAATATTCAAATTCCTCAATATGCACGTGTGTCCCAAGTGTATTTTGCTTTTCAATAGTATTTCAGTAGTTTATGTATTCTGTCATTATGCAAAGCACAGGGCGTGACTGTACTTGCATTTTCTTTTCATCTTTTGAAAGCAGCTCAAATATCTAATTCCTTTGGCCGTTCAAACTGGAGAAGAACAAGGAAAACAAGATGTGCAATTAAATTTGAACCTTTAACCCCCCTTTTCCTTCCATAAGAGAAGGTAACCAGCATCAAAACAAAGGACTTTCATGTCAGAAACTGGCTCGGAATCAAGCAGTCAAGTTTGAAAATCTGACAATACAACAGAAAATGACCCCCTCTGACCAGGACAGGAAAGCGGCGGTCAGGGTCAAAATAAACAATTCTACCCAATGACAAGACTCCTACAGCGGGTAATTGTTTGGCTAAGTTGGAGGGGGTTTCGCTGGGACTTTGATGCCTCACGAATATTTGCTTTTGTTTATAATTTCTCGAGATTACTTTACACTCCATTGAATCTGATAACTTGTTATGCAGTAAAGTGTAAAAGAGAGAACCCCGCTGTGGCTTGGAATGAAAATGAGACGAGGAAGAAGGCTTGCTGGTACTTATTTTATACATGCTGTTTTAAATGGGGATTGGGGGTTACAGTTGTACAGTGATAGTACACTATAAGAACAACATTAAAACCCTGTAGATATTATGACTGGTCATGTTTGTGACCACCTCAACATATAGATTGATTTCATTGTTAAATAAAAAGAAAGACTATTGGCACAATCTTCTTTAAGCTTTACATAGATTTTCTGATCAAGCGTTTTAAGTCCTGGATGAATACTCATGGAACCCTTGTAAGAACCGCAAAGAATTTTTTTTTTTCCATCCGTGCCACTAATATCCATCCCCCTGTTGTCCTTTGCCTTGAACGGAATGGTTTTCACCAGGAATTTTTGGTCTTTTTTTTTAAACTTCTGCTCTCCTGGAAAGCCTTGAGCACTTCACACTTCTTTTTAATAAATATAAAGTTAATGGCTTGCAACAGAAAACTAATTGGAACCTGATTGCTATATCTGCTGACTCTGTATAGCGAGGCGGGCTGGCTGTTACTAACAGGCTTGCTCGCACAGAAATAGGAAAAACTCCACTCTTGTTGCAATTATTCAAACAATGCAAAGTTGGTAAGAGAAGTGGGACTAGCTTCCTCACTCAATACAATAATGATTCCTATTAAGATAGAGCTGGATTGTTTCTCTGTGCTTTTCTAAATACTTGCTCATATACAGTATGTTCCCCTGCAACACTCTACCCGCAGTGGGCTTCTTGCAGGGGGGGGGGGGGGGGGGGGGGAGGTTAACACTTTGGTGTACCAGCTGTGCTTCGAGGGTGAGCATGCCAGCATTGCATCGTGCACTGATGCCCATAGCAGAAGCACTGTGCTCTTGAAGCCTCTAAACACGGAGAGGTAGATGAAGGATCCATTTAACTGTTGGGAGGGACCTTGGGCCAAATAAGTCTGTCTGTGTAACCGCGGGAGAATTGGCAGCTCCATACGTGTGATCAGTAAAACAAGTTTTCAAGTCATTTCTTTGGCAGGCAAAGCAGCCAGAGAGGCCAGTCAAGAAACACGAACAAGAAAAGAGCCAGGACACAAATTTATGAGGTAGACAAGGTGAGAGGACAGAAAAGGAAGCAGCAGCAGGAACCTGTCAAACAATAACCAAGCTGCCAAGAAGAACCACATTCACTCCGTGACCACTCCAGTACAGAAACATTTCTAAACCTCGATATTGTGAATTACACTAGACTATGAACAGTGACATAGCAGACGCATGCAGACTTTATCCTTTCAGTCAAACCATAAGACACCTCGTTTAAAGTTTGAGACGCCAGTTTAAACTCATCCAAATCTGTATGGTGTGTCTTAATTCTCTTAACTTGATGATAAATGGCATTAAAGACAATATCGTTTGCTGAAGAAATTGCATGTAGGTTCCGTTGGACAGACTTCTACCCTTATCACTGATAATGACACGTATACAGACAGAAACTAAATGAATAGGAATTCAAGAAACATTTAATAATGATAGTTACTCTATTATTACATATATGATAATATAATAAAATAATAATAATAATAATAATATATAATAATAATAATAATAATAATAATTTCTCCCCATGTCTGATTCCCCAAGGCACATCTTATTCTCTTTATTTACTAGTTCCCTCTAGTGTTTAAACTGCTCCTGTGCACAGCAGTGACCTCCAGACTGAGGAGGGCTTGTTTGGGTCTGTTTGTGTTTTGAGAGAAAGTGTTGTTTACAGAGGGAAGGTTCACATTTTTGATTGCAGGGGGGGGGGGGGGGGGGGGGTCTCTTTTTAAAAATTAGACACCCAATTAAAACACAAGGGAAAGGGAAATCAAAGAAAAACTGTACTGCAGTGTAAGTAGATGTTTTATGCATATTAGGTCACATTTTAAGTGTTTCCTTCCTTAACTTTTTTTGAAAGGAGAAGAAAAATGTTAATGTTACAAAATGAAAAGCAGAATGTCTTCAGTGCACTTAATAGAAATTGAAATTATAGAACTTTGTTTTATAAAATGAACAGACGTCCTCCCTCTTTCAAAAAATAAGAGCTGATTTAAACGGGATGGCCTGTTGTCTGTAAATAAGGCACAAGGCCTTTTACCACGACAGTGAAATACATATTTTTTTGCTTTACAAAAGAGTGGTTTCCAGAATTTTCTGGGGACCACAATTTGAAAACCACTACCCTTAACGTTGATTATTTGGAATTATTCTATTTAGATGTGTCTGTGCGGGCACAAAGTTAATAAACTAAACTAGACCACTGTAGATATGCACAATACACAAAGACAGACAGAAAGGCTGTGATTGTACTTTTATTTCAATGCTAATAAATAGCCACTTGGATCCCTGGCTACTTTTCTACAGCTTTGTCATTGTTTTATTTTTTTGAGATTGGGAATACATTTTGATTTTAAAAGGCAAGCGAACATCCTGAAAAATGCATGCCCTTACCGTAAGAGAATAATTTCAAATGAATAAAAAAAGAAGCAGCACAAAGGTTTTTAGGTTACAGACTAGTCTGGGGTATTGCGTAGAACCTTTCAAAAAAGCAATTTATAATGCAGAACATTTTTAAAATCAAGAAAGTGCATTTTTTCATGACTCAAAAAACAGAGGCGCTAGCAAACTTGTCATAATAGTTTTGCCCAGCAATCCATTTACAAATCTTCTGACAACAGCAAGGCGCTGTTGTTTTTTAACCTGTATTAGGCTTAAAACACCCTTTCTCTTTGAAAGAATGTGCCTCCCTTTGTCTCAGGCAAATGCATATTCCACATTTTTGGCACGTTTTAATATTCACAGATATAAAACAAGCTGTAAAACATGCACATCTCATTTATTATTTAGAGTACTTTTCCTGTAATAAAGCACATTTTGGTTCTCTCTCGTATTTTCTGTACATAATATTTCCATTACTTCCTCTTTAAACTTTAAATACTGCTTTGTTTGGGAATTACTTTCCCTCTCTTAGCTTGAAGATTTACACATCTGCCTGTCAGGGTATTTGCTTGGGCTGCTTGATGTGATTGATACAGAAAAAGAAAAATCTGCTGAAAAAGGACTTTTCCCCATTTAATCGTATTTTACAGTACCTGAGCCTTGCCAAATAGTGGGTTCCCCATGTAATGTGGGAACACCTTGTATTTCACTTGCTTTCGTGAACAAAACTAAATACTAGGTAGTACATAACCATGCAATAGTTGGGTATATAACAAAATGTTGTGCTCTCCTGTTGGAATAAGTGCATAATTACATGAAAATGACCTGTACCAGGTAACAAAGCCATTTCTGTGAAATTGCACAGAAGCTACCATGTTCGAGTAGGGGCTGGTAACTTTTCTAAAAGCACACTCATTTACATGAGAGCGTCTATCCATCCATGCTCCCCACATGAAAGAAAGTCTATTAGGGTCTTATAATCAGCCTGTGCTCAACATGACCCATTGCCAATACCTTTGGGTCCAGTTACAAAAGATTTCTGTGAATGAACACTGTGTGTGTGTGTGTATGTGTGTGTAATTGATTTGTGAGGGAGTGGTATCCCATTTCAAGCACTTAGTGAAACCTGTTTCATGATGGCGTCTTTATATTATTGATATTAACTGTACCCTGTTTCTGTACAGTGGATCTACTGTTGAATAGAGAGCCCTTCATGATTGTGTTAGGGGTCTAATTGAAGTAAATGTTTATTTCCTCTTAATGAATATAGTGTTACCGTTTTCTTAAAAGAACTGTGTATTCCTACTGTGTTATTAACTTGCAGCTATATAGTAATGTTGATCTAATTGATTCCACGCTGGACGTTGGTCCCGACGCGAATGAATTGAATTCGACATGTCTCCCAACTGCTTAACTTTAGGGGCTGCAAGGAAACATGCAAACTATTAGGAAGACAATTGAGAAAACATTGAGTCACTTAATGTAATCTCAACTCTCTGTCCAAAGCAAGCCAGCTGTGGAGCAGATAGAGAGAGAAGATTTTTTTTTTTTATGAAACATTATATACAGCGCAGAGCCAGGAAGATAGAAATGCTTTTGAAAAGTAGTTTTTTTTTTTTCTTTATCAGAATATAAAATTACCAAAATGAGATAAAGGCTGATTGACATGATGGAGCAATCACAACCCTGTGGGGTCAAGCTGTAAACCCTCTGTAACCCAATGAAACCCCCAGGAGATGAAGATTTTCTATGGAATGGATTGAGAAATTCTTGACTACTATTGATACTCTTCAAGCATCGAGACCTGCTTACAACTGGCTTCCATTACGATTATTCTCTAACTTCGAGGGTCCTCATTGTAAGTGAGAACTACTCTTGGTATGTTTGTGTTGTGTTTATTATGACCTAAATAAGTCTAGTACTTGCTAGTCTGCTTCTTCTGCTCTCTCTCTCTCTCTCTCTCTCTCTCTCTCTCTCTCTCTCTCTCTCTCTCTCTCTCTCTCTCTCTCTCTCTTTCCCTCTCTCTCTCCCTGTGTAGAGTAAGCAGGGCAGGCAGAGTTGAAAGGTCACATTGTCACATGTTTTCAATGCAATGCAGGAAGGCTGTTCGATCCCAGCGCTTGTGATTCTCTGGACATGCTCACGGCAGCTCAAAGCCAGGTAAAGGCACATTGATAATTAACAACATAACCTAGAGCCACACAGAACGATTTTCAATACCATAGCAAGGGAAATATAAAAAAATTTAAAAGCAATTCAAATGATATTTGACCAGCGGACTACAGAAAGCAGCATGCAGGGAATCAGCTTATTTCAATGATAAGGAAAACCAATATTCATTCCACATTGGGCAGTTAATTCTATATTGGTGGGGACCTCCAGCCTTCTCGATCTTCAGTAGCCTGGTGCCTCCAACCTATAACACAACAGTGTAAAATAGTTTTTTGCATTGGTTGTCCATGTTGCTGAATTTGTTCAAACTGGCCAAAACCAGAACTGGTTCTTCTAAACGACTTTCAGGTTCAAGTTAATTTCCACATTAGCTGTCTGTGCTTAACATACAGTCCCACCACCCCATGTAATCACCGTACTTGACAACGCTGTCCAACATCTAATCAACTTGACCTATGTAACAAATGTCTCCGGGAATCTCTTGCAATAAACGGGCTCTTAACGCTATTCAAGCTAATTAGATTCCTTCTAAACAGGCACCTCATTAGACGACTTGAAGGCAGGCTGTTAATAAATTGGTCTATCTGTTCCTGGAGGCTGGAAAGAAGACAGGAAGCATGAAAAGTATCTCTCTGAACAAGTCATAGAGGAAGAATGACGGCAACCGCAAGGACGACGGCAACAAAATATAGAAGGCATCATTAGCGTTTGATTGATCTAATAACCAAGAGAAAAAAGAAAAACAATCCCAAGGGAGAGATTTCCCAACCACAACAAGCCTGCACAAATAAAGGATAAAGATCAATAACTCTTTTATAGAGGAAGGAAAAATCAGGATAATTTGCCTGAGAAGTAGATTCCTGACAGGGGCAAATAAACAGCAAACGATTTATCCCCTAAGTAGCAGATGAGAGAGGCTGTGGTTTGGAAGGCCTGTCGCGAAGTCATAATATCTCTGGCAGGCAAAATAAAAATCAACAACTCGGCACGCTTTTGATAGGATCCATCCGTTACTTGCAAATTGAACTGTCACCCTCAGTGTCATTTCCAGCCAGGCTGATTAAAGAGATATTCACTCATGCTGTTGCTGTGTTCTGCTAAATTAAAGACACACAAAAAAATATTAGCAGATAGGAAAATGCAGCCAGTTACGCTTGGGTCTGCACAAAAAGTTGGGTTCAATACCTTTACCCAGAACAAGAAACTATGAGGCACCTTTTTATAAACCCTTAAGAGTCCCTACAGTTTTGAAATGTATTGAACTCTTTAGCAGATTCCCTTTACCACCAAACCTCTAATTTTTACTATACTTCTTTCACTTCTGAAGCACCATTGATAAGACTATCGATTCAAGTCAGCTAAACATCATTCTGGAGTCTTTTCCCAAAGATTCTTAAGAGGGTCGATCTACCTGTGGCGTTGTATTCTGGTACTTCCCCAACATAGTCTAATCAATGTTTCATATTGCGATTGCAAAGTGTGTATGTGCTGTACATTTCATCTACAGGAAACACATTCAAAGACTGCTTTGTTAAAGATTTCACTTGAGCATCATAGTATTTAGACCCATTTAAGATTCTGGTTTAGTTTCTTTTATCTTGAATTGCATCAACCTCATTGTTAACTTTTCTGCCACTCAGCTCTAACAAATGCCAAAGATAGGATTTTCATTTTCGGATCAGTCAGCACACAGCAGTGGATTCCAACCTCAGAGAAAGAGAGTGCCTAATATTTGCACATCACAATTAAACCTTTGTGGCTGCAGTTCAGTTGCATTTGAAACAACCTCGGGCTGTAGCCTTCATCTAGCACGGCCACTGTATACCAACTTAGTTAAATATTTAAAAATATTTCTATTATTGTATTAACTATTTATTGATTTCTAATTTATAAGATTTATACTGGGCCATTAAAAAAAAAATTCTAGAACGACTTTCACCTAGAGATGTCAGGAGCCATTTCTTGTCTCCGTATGTCAAATGTAGCTCCTTCACCCTTGCTGTTAGAAAAGGGAACATTACTCTGGGAGCCTGTTCAATATTCATATTGTTTGGATGTTGAGGAGCGCGGCTCAGCTCCGATCCGGTCATGGTCAGTGAGGCCGAACTGTCCCATAAGAATGAGAATGCACTGCCTCTATTTCTCGGCTTGTTAAAGTTATTGATTTACATCTGAAGATAGATTTTCACATGAGTTGATTTCTTGATCACTTTCCCTCACCTTTGCTGTCGCCTGTGCTCTTGCTGTAGAGTATGATGCAGCAGGGTTCAAGCTAAAGTTTAATTAGAAGCTCTTTTTGAAAATTCCTTTTTAATATAGCCGGTATATCGAATTTGTAATATTAATTTTAAAATATAATTAAATTAAAAATTTAATTTAAACAATTAAATATAAATTTAAATTAAAAATATTAATTAAAAATAAATATTTTAATTAAATAATTTAAGAAATAATTTATAAAAATTTTTTTTTTTTAATTAATATTTAAAAAATAAAAAATTTTTGTTTATATTATAATTAATTTTTTAAAAAAAAATTATATAAAATATTAATAATCATAGAATTTAATTACAATAAAATGTAATTTATAAAAAAAAACTAAATTTAATAAAAATTTATTAATTTATTTTTTTTAATATAAAAAAAAAAAAATTTTAAAATTAATTTTTAATAAAATTGAAATTCTAATAAAAATTTTTAAATTAATTAATTAATAATTAAAAAAAAAAATTTAATTAATTTAAAAAATTAATTACAGATTGGAGGCCTGGGTTTCCTATTATTGAGTACAAATCAATAACGCTGAAATCTGTCAATACACCCCGTGCATTTACAAAAACAAAGATTGATCTCAGCCTTATCAATTAATATCACGTCTATGAACAGGTAACATGCTGCAAATTGAAGACGGTCTACATTGATCTGGAAATGAGAAGAAGGATGTGTCCATAGTGTCTTTTTACATCAACGTTCCCTACCAGCTGGTGGTACTCCTGAATTAACATATCACTGTGATTTTATTTTTTTTTCACAATTCTACAAAACCTCCCGCGGTCCTGTGTGTTGACGGCTCTTGGCTTTGCAAATGCAACTACAAACAGCTGTTTTTCTTTGGCTGCAGCGGTTCATTTTCTAAAGCGTAGGAGGTCAAACGTTCTCAAATAACTTCAAAATCTTTAAGCAATTTTGCAAACAACAACCGGTCATACCAGTAGTGTGTTTTTTTTTTTTTAAACTTTACTGCATTTCATATGAATGAAGGAAGTGAACAATTTGTCCACACTTTAGGGACCTAAGCCAAAAACACAGTGAATATATTATCAGGCTGACTCTACTGGGTGGTAAGAAACGAAGACAAGAATAAAAGTATGCATAACTGCGTGTGTGTGTATGTGTGTGTGTTGTGTGTGTGTGTGTGTGTGTGTGTGTGTTACTAATCTATGGCTGAAAAGGATGCATGTTTTAAAGTTTTACAAAACTGCAGTCTAACAACACTTCATAGTTATTTATCCCAATTGGATGCGCCAAACCCCTTAAGGTACATAAGGAACTGAGCGGTTGTTCAAACGGTTTCTTCTTAAAACACATTTGAAAGAGACTCAAGTGTCACGAAGAGGAAACTAACAATTTGGATAGCCAGCTCCAACCTGTCTGTAAAACCATTTTTCAAGCACCTCATTGCAAAAATAATAAATTCAGCATCATTATTTGTGGGACACATGTGTCTGTGTACCTTAAAGGGTTAAACTGCGGTTGTTATTATTTTTTTAATATAACTAATTAAAAATTATGCATTTTACGCCAACACTTGAAGAACAAGGTCTCTTCATCAGGTGAGAGGTAGAAACAGAAGGTAAAGGACAAATGAAAAACGAGGGATCCAAAAGTCAGTGTTAAAGCTGGCCTACAGCCCAACGATATTCAGGGCTCCTGTACATATGAAGTACATATCCGAGGATCGCCCCAGGTGGCTGCTGTCACTGACAGGCAGCTCATAAGATGAGTCAGTTCTAATGGTGTGTTAAGAGACAGACCCTGGGAGAGAGGTGGAGAGAGATTCTGCCTGTCTTCTCGAATCGTCCTTTTTCAAACTCTGCGTGTCTCAATTGTCACTCCCTGTTAGCATGCCATCCATCAACAACTATTGACTGAGCTGTCAACAGGCAGCCTATCGACAATGACACCCTTGAAAAAACTGGGATTTGAACGCTAATGTATTAGAAGCAATTATAATAACAGAAGAAGATGATCATCTCTCTCAATAACAAGTGTGAAGGAATAGTGAATTCTGAACTATAAAAAAGCAGCTTTCGGAAGGCTGTTCCAGATGGTTGGCGCCTGTATTAAAATCATACCACAGATATGCTAGGTGCTTTTTAAGCTACATGCTTTAAGATTAATGAATGCCTCGTTTCAATGAGTGGTGCCCTGCAAACGACAGCATGAATAACCCACGGGTGAGTGAGTACAGTGCTTTATGACATTCTCCTTGTTCTCCTTTATTGGTACAGTATGGATCTTTTTTTTTCCCTGGTCCAGGGCCAAAACTCGAAGCCTGGTCTAGCCCAAAAGCTGTTGAATGCAGAACATGCCCTTTAGATTAAAGAGAAAGCCAGTGATATCTGTCAGGACATGGGTCCCACAGCATGGGAATGATTTACCTCTATCCCTCTTCTGAAATACTGTGTAAACACAACGAGAAGGGAAGCACCAGCCAAACCAGGGGTTAGTCAATACTGGAAGCGGGCTACCTCTGTCTCTTCTCTGGTACAGAGCTTCCTCTCTTCTGGAATGTTACTATGCATTTAGAATAAGGCTGTAGCGATAGACTAATGTGATGTTACAGTATTACGATATGCAGGTTGTGATAGAATAAATAATTTACATACATGTGTTGGTTCTGAGGGGCTACTTGTATGATGCATAATAATCTATGTTGTTGTGCTTTTGGTCTTGTATCTAGATAAAAATATAGCCTAAAAAAAACAAAGGAACTTTTCTACGGGCCTTAAAATGAGACCAAAAATACTAGGGCTTCTGGTTGGGTTATTTCAGAGCTTTTTAGGAGGCAGATATGTTCATGGCCGCCTCTGTGCTATAGGATAAACAGCTCTTCCATTGGGATATATACAGTGGTGTGGGGGGGTCATGGTTTATGATGCTACCTTTTCAAGCCTCAGAGCTTCTCTTTATCTCCTTTGCTTGCATTGTTTTACAAGCCATTACAGCCGCCCTGGAAAGCAGATTAAGAGATAACGTTTCTTTTAACATCCCTCGAATGGAGCCAGGGTAAATGAATGTGTTTAAGTATTCGTTTATCCTCTGAGAATTGCATTCTGCGCTTGTGTAACCCTGACACGTCCACCAAGTGAAGCAATTCGATATACATTAGCTGTGACTTTTTGAGATGCAAAAAACAAAATAGCTCAGGTCATGCTTGAAGTTTTCAATATAATTAGAAAGGAAATAAGATGGGGGGGGGGGGGGCTTTTGTTTTTTTGTTTTGCATTTTTTTTTTTTTTTTTTTTTTTTTTGAAGCACATGAGTGACCAGGAGAATAAAGTTAATGAGGTCAGAAATGCATTCCATCCAAACTAAAGAGAAACACCTTTCACATTATATAACCTCCACCACAGAAGATTCAGCTTGACAATGCTTCAGTATTGCTAATAGTAATCTTTTACAAGAATATTTTAAAATATACTTGGGAAGAGAATGTATTTCAGAATATAATTCAATATCTTCCATTTTTCAATATGCTCTTGAAAGTGATATTACTAAGGGTAGGCAGTTTTGTCTGCCATTTTGTTTCAGAGCTTTGCCTTGTTGATTTGAAGACACAACAAGCAGTTTTAATGTTCCTGCTTTGTACGCCTGTTTAGAAATTCCTCGTAGGCCTGTGTTTTTTGGCCTAATTATCTTTTGCCTTCTGTTTTAGGCTCTCCTCCTCCTCCTCCTCGTGATAAAAAACAGTAACTCCAAAGGCAAACTGGTTCTTAATTTTCTCTGACAGTCTCCTTTAAACACGAGGGCCAAATCCTGTCTTGTAATTGAAAGCACATTCCTATTCCAAACAAATTAAGCACAATTATGGTCTCCTGAGTTATGAGTATCTATCACTCTGAGATGTTTTTGTAAAAATCGCCACATTTAGATCAAAGACTGCCGACCCTTTGCTTAATTGCCTCATTAAGAGCCTTCGCAACAGGCTTCATAAATACAGGACCAGCTAGTTTCAATGGGAATTACCCTAAAAGACAACCCTTAAACTAATCGTTTCCACATTTCCATAAAAGGTTCATCTGTTTTAGGTAAGGAACACAAAACAGGGACGTGTGTTTTTTTTTTTTTTTTTTTTTTTTTTTTTTAAATTGGGGGTCTTATATATCCCTCCTGCAGTGTGCTTTACATTGTTTATAAAATATCCCATGCCCCCCCCCCACCCCCCCCCCCCATCCCCATGCCCCCCATGATGCCCCCCCCCCCCCCAATGCTATCCCCCCCAGGATGACCCCCCCCCCCCCCCCCCCCCCCCCCCCCCCACCTCCAGCTGCCACTAAAGCCTACCTCCAAATGTCACTTTGATGCAGGCTGGGTCGTCAACACATAGGCATCTGCTACCTGGAGAAACACTTCAAGATACTCGATGCATGCGCGCTCTTTGAGCCCAAATGTATATTTCTAAACGGGCCTTATCGCCGGGTGAAGGGTTTCTCAAAATGTTCTACCAATCGCTAAAATGTTAAAAGAAATGTCTGAACTTCCTACTTAGTACTCTTCAGTCCAGCAAGCCATAAAGCCTACACATGAGTCACCTCAGAGTTTGTCTCAGGCTGGGTGTCTTAAAGGTGACAACATAGGTGTCTGCTACCAATATAATAATCTGCTACCTGGAGAAAACTTCAAGATCTTGGATGCAGGCGGAATTAAGGATACCAAATGCAGATTTCTAAATGGTGATCCACTGAACCGGGGCGGGGGTTTGCATACGAAAGGGAACGTGCTACTGTGTTCAGGGTTATATCTCTTGGGAAAAAAGGCGGGGGAACAAAGGCTGGAGGGAAGCTTGAACCAACGTGACGTCCTTGCTACTAGTGATTGCCCCGCCAAACATTCTTGACGCAGAAAAGACAAAAAAAGGAAAACAAAATACATAAACCTAATTTGCGTCTTGCTCTGCTCCTGATTCTTCCGAGAGCAAAGGAACAAACTAAATGCAGGCGTGAGGGAGTGGAGTGGTAGGAAAAAAGTACTAACACATAAAAAAAGAGCCATTATAATTTATTTAATTAACCATGTGCAAGTTCAACTTGTGACAGACCTTTTATAGGTAAACATGAGTGTGCGGAGGTTGCACCACAAGCTAAACACCCTCTACCTAGGTCTATTCAACAAACGCGCTAACCGATCCCTCGTTCCCTCCTCCTTACGCTCATCTCTCATCCATTCACTGCCGGCGGTCCTTTGTCGTAGCGGGTCTCGAGAGCTCACCAGTCGACGCATCTTCTATTATAATAGGCTGTGGTCCCGCCTTATTGTTCGCCACGGGCCTACAACTCACAGCAGTGTGGGATTCCGATGGCGTTCTAGCCTTTGAGGCCCTGTCTACTGTGACTCCGCCACAAGAACCGAGTGGAAACTCTCTCAACCGTCTCCTTTCGGGTCCTCCACGGTTTCCTGTTGTTGCACCGCGGTCTTTAACCGTGAGGACAACTGTCCTGTTCCGCACGCTAATCAGCGCAATCAGTCTCGGAACTACGGGGCCTCCGGCGCCTAGATAAATACTTTATCATTTTCTTCGGTGAAAGAGCGTGCGGAGCCCTTAGTGTTCCTATCTCTTTTGTAGGCGCGACGGCAAAGGCCCTTATGGTCACAGTTTCCCCACTCCCGGGTCCCCACGCCCTGTCATAAGACTAGTCACGTGGGCCACCGACGTTGCCTTCTTCTGTTGTGTGTGGTTCTTTACCACGTCTTTTCTCTTAGCTGATAATCATTACGTCACGTGGAGTACATGATGCGGTCCTTTAGCCCTCTACTCCAATCTCGTCCTATAGTCTGGAAAAACATCGGTGAGAGGGCTCTTCCGGCTATTACAGGCCCGCCTCCACGGTAAATACGCCTACGCTTCCTTCCCGGCGGAGACTGGGGTGGAAGCACGCGGAATTTTATTGGTCTCATGCGGTGGGTAGTCACTATCTCGTTGCTCTCCTACATTGGTTGCTAGGTGGAAGTCTTGTACCTCCAGCTCCGGAATCGGGGAGAGCCGCGCTGCTGCTGTTTGGGGGGATTGGCAGCCAGTGTGTCTGATGGTGTCGCTGTTTGTTATGGGCAACCAGTAGCGGGAAGAATGGGGGTCAGACAATAGCTACGTATTACTCGTGGCTGTGGCCAATACCTTTCTACGTCCGATGATGGAGGTATACCTGGCAAGAAGATCCTGGTTGGCAGTAACAGGTAGGAACACTGGGGAGTGTCGGGAGGGCCCTTATCAGTTAAGTGTACAGGTCGGGGGAAAGAGTACTTATGTATTTGCGGACTCTGGGTGTGCACAAACATTGATTCGACAAGCTCTTTTGGAGGGGGTAACCTGGGAGCCACAGGGTAAAGTGGCTATCTCATGTATCCATGGAGAAACTCGGGTTTATCCCACCACTAAAGTTAGACTTACTGTATGTGATTATTCAGCTTAAGTTAAAGTGGCTATAGCGCAATGTTTACCATACCCTGTTATCCTGGGAAGAGACTGGCCGTTTTTTAATCGTATTTTAGGTCGGGAAATGGTCATAGTTTCTACCAGGGGACAATTAAAGCAACAGGAGAAAACAATTGGCGAGATTTTCCCGTTACAATCCGACCTGTTTAACCTTAAAATCCGCCTGAGAAAAACAAAGAGAGAGCGCAGGGTGGAAAAATGAGGGAACTCTGAGACGACAAGGGGAGGGGTCTGACTCAAAGGTAAACCAATCTTGTAAACGGCAGGGTAAAGGAGTAGGTGTTCAGTGTGACCGGGGCTGCGAGGTGACTGATGTGGAAGGTCACATAATAAAAACACTCCTCTCAGCGTACCTAATCACTGGGACCAAGATATTGACCTGGGCTATAAACAACAAAATGATCCCACATTACAGCATGCTTGGAAACAGGTTAGATATGTTGAAGGGAAGGATATGCAGGAAGGACAACCAGTGATATTTCCGCATTTTTCTGTATCTGGGCACTTATTATATAGAATAACCCGGGCTCCCGGGACGGGACAGCTCGTAAAACAGTTATTGGTTCCTAGGCCTTTTCAGTCAGAAGTCATGAGATTGGCGCATGACATTCCATTTTAAGGACATTTGGGAACTGAAAAGACTCATGAACGAATTCTGGCCCGGTTTTTTTGGCCAGGGGTTTATGGTTTTGTGCGGAAGTATGTATCTGAGTGTCCTGAATGTCAATTAGCTGCCCCTAATTCAGTTCGCCCCGCACCTCTGGTTCCTCTTCCAATTATTGGGGTTCCGTTTGAGAGGATTGGTGTAGATTTGGTAGGCCCTCTGGAGGGAGCAGAGTCATGATATCGGTATATTTTGGTAGTAGTGAACTACGCAACACGATATCCAGAAGCTGTCCCCTTACGCTCTATGAGTGCAGAAGTAATAGCATCGTGTTTAGTTCTGCTGTAAGCGTGCGCACACACACATTTTCTAGGGTGGGAATCCCGGAAGAAATTCTCACTGATCAGGGCACTGATTTTATGTCAGACTGTATTCAGCAAATATATAAATTATTGAAAATCCGTTCAATTCGAACCTCAGTTTTTAATCCTCAAACGGATGGGCTTGTTGAAAGATTTAATCAGACTTTAAAAAGTATGCTGCGCCGCTTTGTAGATCAGGAGAAAAGTAATTGGGCTAAACTGCTTCCCTACCTGCTCTTTGCAGTTAGTGAGGTACCACAATCCTCAACAGGGTTCTCTCCGTTTGAGCTCTTGTACGGTCGGCAGCCGCGGGGTATCTTGGATATCATATAGAGAAGGCTGGGAATGAACAGATCAATCAATCATTTTCTAAAAATATAGTGAAATACGTATTACAAGCTACGCGATCGCTTAGAACTAGTCGGTCGATTGGCACATGACAATCTCAAAGAGGCACAGCAGAAGCAGCAGCAAAGCTACAATAAAAATGCAAGAATTAGGAACTTTCGACCTGGAGACAAAGAGTTGTTGTTGCTTCCCTCATCAGAATCTAAGGTGTTTGCTAAATGGCAGGGTCCCTTTGAGGTCATTCGAGCAATTGGAAAAGTTAAGTATGAGATCCGACAGCCTGGGCGTCGAAAAGAAAGTCAAAGTTATCATGTTAATCTCCTGAAACCGTAGAAAGAACGGGAAGTCCATTTTATATCTCCCGAACAGGAGGGAGAGGAATATGGACCCTCAATTGAGCCAGTATCAACAGCTGGGGTTCCGATGGGGGAACAACTAACTCCTGATCAACGCAAAGAGGTAAGAAATTTAATCAAAATGTTTGGTGATGTGCTTTCTAACGTGCCCGGAAGAACGCATTTAATTGAACACGCTGTTATCACTCCGCCAGGTCAGAGTTAGACAGAGACCGTATCACATTCCAGAAAGTCGGAGAGATTCTGTCCGGAAGGAGGTGGAGTGTATGTTGAAACTTGAGGTAATTGAACCTTCCCGAAGCGAGTAGTGTAGCCCAATAGTACTAATAGACAAGCCAGATGGGTCACACTAAAATCCTAACATACGAATCACATCCTCCTCACATTACACAGAATGAGATCTCATAACTGCGTTAATAAGCCTCCTGTCTTGAGAATCATCCGAAATGAAACCGATCGAGACACAAGCAAAATATTGAACCACACGGGACCGACTGTTACCATGACACTGTTTATGGGTCATCGTTTGTCGAACGTGCAACACTCCTGCCAAAAACTCAAATCTTTTACAGTAGCGTATTTTTTTTTCAGAAAAAATCAAACATGTACGGCATCCTAATTACCCCGATTGATCGAATTAAAGTCCTTCCGTGCGCATAATGTTGTAGTAGCTCCATATAAAACGTATTCGCTTATGCCTCCGAGTATATGTCCTGAGGACCTTTCCTGTGTTACACTCATCGTATCTTCCTAGGATGTCAGATGGCGTTCGCCCCTGTGTATAATACTGTACTTTGAGTGCGCTATTGGAAAAGAAGGAACTTTATAGCATCAGCTTGCATTTTAATCCATGCCGTTAGAATGTATTGTGTTTTTATAGAGAGAATGAAATACCTGCCTAAAGATGGAACACAGCTTATTAAATGTACCAGTGTAAGCTTTTCCGCCTGCTACAGTAGATGCCAAAAAACTTTTGATTTTTTTTTTTTTTTTTTTTTTTTTAATCCTTGATCAGAATATATTCTGTGCAATAATTTATTTATTATTTATTTATTTATTTATATTAATGTCTCTGAACTGTTATGTCGTGCTCCTGTAGGTGGCGTCTGTGTATAGACTGGTTCATATAGAGAAGTTAAAAAATGAATTGATCAATCAATCATTTTCTAACAATTAAAGTCTAGGTAAAACAAGCAACTGCTGTTAACAGTGTTCAAGGATTGATTAGATCAATCTGACAGCAGCAGAGCTCCCTCTCAGCACCTGTTATTAGAGGTTCTGATATGATAACCTGTTAAATGTTGTTCAACACCAGGGTCAAAGCTCATAGGAAATTAGCCCTTTTGAGGTTATATATATTTTTAAACAACCATAACATTTAACAGTTTTAATTATACCCATGAGTAGTGTGATAACATTTTACTTGTATTGCTAATTACACTTTTAAACTTCCTCGGCTATATTGTGCTGGTAAAAGCATGAGCTCTTGTTCAACTTGAAAATCCTGGTTATTCTGTCGTGCTACAGAGGTCAAGCTAATAAAAGTTTTGTTTTCAACACAAAGCTCATAGGAAATTAGCCCTTTTGAGGTTATATATATTTTTAACAGTTTTACAGTTTTTATACCCATGAGTAGTGTGATAACATTTTACTTGTATTGCTAATTATTCACTTTTAAACTAATTGTGCTGGTAAACTTCCTCGGCTATGAATGCTTGTCGTTGGCTGCAACTTGAAAATCCTGGTAAAATCAAATTCTGTCGTGCTACAGAGGTCAAGCTAATAAAAGTTTTGTTTTTCATGGTGTTTTTTTTCGTAAATTTGAAATATATGATTTCATATTTTGATAATTAGTTTAGTTTATCAACTTTGTGCCCACAGGGCCAGCACAGATGGATCTCAATAGTGCAAGCACTAATACAAAGAGATACCTGAGTAGACCATATGCAATAAAATATAACAATGACAATGATTCCAAACAATTACTATACATCCAGAAATAATGCATACATACATATACACACACACACACACAGGATATGTAGTTTGATACTCCAACTTATCAGATATTGACCGTGTCTTTAGGCTCTACCTATTATTTTCTTTTAACTCACTGAAAGCCCACCTATTATTTGTTATAATTCATGGATATTATCTGTGATAAAAAAGACAGTAAACCGGTTTTAAGGTTCAAATTGCAAGTGAATTTAATGAATAATAATAATAAGGTAAATTAAGTAAATATTAAGGAATCTTAAATTCATGATTATTTTTGATAATTCAGGAACTGTGAATTAAACTGGGTAGATCATGAACTGCAAAAAAAAAACATATTTTTTTTAAGGAAAAGGGGTTTTAATGGGGTATGCTTTTTATTTTTAGTCACTGTCAAAGTCGTTGTCGTTGGTGGAGGATGTCTGCAAATCTTCACAGAGACAGATTTGTTAAAAAGTGCCTAAAAACCACAAATTGTGGACTTTTTTTTCGAATGGCTCAGGATACAAATATAGCCATCATCCGTGTGTGTGTGTGTGTGTGTGTGTGTCTCTCTCTCTCTCTCTCTCTCTCTCTCTCTCTCTCTCTCTCTATATATAACTCCGGAATTATATATATGATATATATATTATATATATCTATATATATTCTCGTGTGTGACTTCAACCCATGACACTTCAATATGTCCAGTTAAAAAGTTTTATTCTATTTTTGTGTGTGTCAATACAAAAAAAATGTTGATATTGTTTATATGTTGTACGTGGACACGATATATATATAATCTATATATATATATTTATGTTATATATATTATGATATATATATATATATATATAAATATATAATATTAATCTAATTCACAACATTAAAAGTGTTGTGAAGCATTGTGCAATCCTCTGCTGTACACGTGACTGCATTCCCACTTTTATAATGCATAACGTTTCATTTTCCACCTCCTCAGAATTACACTTAGCGGATCATTTTCCGATTGAAATCGGCCAATAACACTATGTAACACAATTTTTGTTCCTGGGTACTAAGTGTTATTTCCTTCTAAATACAGTATAATCGTAAATCTTGAAAAACTACTCACTTCTAAATCTTTTGTAGTCATTTTTGTATTACTTTTGTATAAATACATGTTAATTTGGATTCATATGTTGTTTTTTTCTGACTTTATGTGAATGAAAAGACACACATTTGCCCGTTTTCCCATTGGAAATAGTGATATTTTGAAATATCACTGTCCTGATCACAAAAGCAAAGTTTGTGCGGAATAATAGCCATTTTCTATACTTTTGAGGCATAAGCAATTAGGAAATAACACTTACTACCCAGGAACAAAAAATAAATAAATAAATTGTTACACGGTGTAATTAACATGACTGGTGTTCAATAAAACGTATAATAATAATAATAATAATTTAACTGGTAAACGCGCTACAGGAGAAGCTGGCTGGATCCTTATCAATATCGAGACCTTGCTCTCCATGCTTTTGTCCATAATACTTAACTGTGATGATTTCATCTGAACCCCACCTCGATAACATTCATCTCAGTACATTTCCACAACAGAGTTAGGATGGTCGATACAGACGGTCTGGCAACACTACAAGCTAACCTAGGTTCAGAATCCAACACCAATTCGCTCCTGTTTCATGGTAGCTTCACACCTTCTATTTCAGAGTATCAGAGGTACCCTGCTTGTGGGGCTCTTCAGTTTCTCGTTTTTGATGAACGAAACAAGAATTGCACTGTCCCTGGTCTGTAGAATAATTGGACGTCCTCCTGCTTCAATTGTATGGGTGTGTGCGGATGGAGGCACAGAAAGCTCAAGGTTCCTGCCCCAGAGTGAGTGATCGGAGCTGGGATAGGAGCCCAGGATTTCCTGGCCTCTAGTCCCAAGTTTTAAAACCACCAGACCATTCTGTCTCCCAAGCCCATACTTATATATGGGATGTTAAGCCATATATTATAAACAATAATGAAATGGGCTGAAGTGAATTACTTTAGGTTGTAATTACATCTCAGGGTTCTGGTGCATTCATCATAAACTATTTGAGCTTCACTCTCGTGGTTTATGCTGTCATCAGAACCCATTGATGCAATTATAACCCTTCCCTGCAGCCTGTCTATCATTCTATATGTAATTAGGCTAGGACTGGTAGATTTGCACAGCCTGTGTTCCTCAGTCAAACTGGAGATAGTACCACCCCTGTTAATTACGACTGTTAAGGTAAAAAAAGCAATTGGATAATCTTGAAGAAGTGGCTGTCACCCAAGCCCACCTGTTTACTAGTACTTCTATGCTGTTAACCAGGGCTGCTCACTTATGGCTCTTGAGTGCCACCTGTGAGAGTTTTTGTTCTCTTGTACTGTTTTCAGCACAGGATTTTTTTTATTAACCATTCAGTTTATAATACAGTCCACTGGAAATGTTTAAAAAGCTAAGTGAACAAGATTTTATGGGGGGAGAAATGACTTTGAAACAAATCTATTTAAAAAATCTATTAGCAAATTCAACCAAACCCTGAGTCAGCACTAGCCTGATCGATCCAAGCTGCACCTACAGCTCTGCGCTATTTTGTTTTCAATTTGGAGAAGATAAAGGTAGATGGATAGGCTTACTGCAGGGACCCCCTGGGGTTTGGGAGCTGGGAGGAGGTTAAAGGAAAGGGTAGGGAGGGGGAGAGAAAACTTTGAAAGCCGATGTCAATTTTCCGCATCAAATGTTTAGCTAATTAAACGAAGCTGGTGGAGGGAGGAACAGCAGCATGGATTTGGAGTGCAGGAAACCGAGGATCCAATAAATAGAAAAGCCAGAAAGAAGTGCCAGAGGGGCAGCTTTCGATTAACAGCACACTGGTAATAGATTTAACCAAGAGACGGTCTTTTAAAAACTTCAAGGTGCAGCGCTGTTCTCCCCATGCCTTGTCCTCCCCTCTCTTTCTCTTTTTCTCTCCTCTCTCTCTCTCTCTCTCTCTCACACGCCTCCTTTCAAAGGTGGTTCACAAAATGCCAAAAGTATTGCTACTTCCTGGGATATAGGTGGTCAAAAGACTTTACTTCTATCTCTGATGTGGATAACATTGTCAGTCAGGAAAGTCATGCGATATTATTAAAGGTTAGACTAGACAACATTACTACATTATACATATTTTTACACTGTATCATTCTTTTGGCCTAGTCTTTTGAAGTGCCTGTAGCTCGCAGATAAGTGGAGAGACTGACCGTAGGTAAGCCATGGGCAGGGGGGGCAGGATAGCTGCCCTCTCTGTTATACAAAGCCAAAAAGCAGGTGGAGGCCAAGGAGGAGGAGAGGAACCCTGGCACACAGCGGGGATGTAATAGATAGAGGGGACAATATAATTCCCTTCCTTGCCAATCATGGGACGTATTGCTTATTGAAGGTCAATAAGATACTAGCTCTTAGAATGATGATTTGGTATCAGGTTAAAGTGAGTTCCCTGCCTGGACCGCTGCTTTGCTTCACTTTGTTTCACATACAGTGGTCTATATTTTCATGTGTGTGTTAGGAAATCGATTGAGTCATTTATTAATCTGTATCCCAATATGTTGCTATGGTACACAAGTGTAGTGAAGCCACAGTAAACGTGGAGCGGACAGGAAGCATGTTAAGTGCAGTAAATTCCTCTCTCTGTCCGGCTAGGACCTAAAGATCTGCTTTGTGTCCCCTGCAGCCAGCCCTGTCCTGCCCCAGTCAGGTTCTTCATGGGGCATTCTGGATGGAGCCATTCTGGATTACTCATTAATTAGCCTGCAGTGCGTTCAGCTTGCTTTCTGCATGCATGCTTGGCATTTTAAACACAGAGAAAATGATTCACAGTCCCAGGGCTGCTGGTGAATTTCACTATCGCAGCACCCAGTTCCAAATAACACCTGACAATGTGACCAGTCAGAAAAGAGAGAGTGGGGGAGGAGAGAGAGCTGGGGAGGGGGGAGGAGATGGAGAGTGGGAAATGGAGGAAAGGAAGTATGCTTTACTCTAACCTAGCATTTGACCTTTGGCCAGAGTTCTTAATCCCAGTATAGTTTAGTGTTAAAATCCATTAGCCTGTTTGAACATTTCAGTGGGTTGCCTTTAGGGCTGAGTATCATGCTTGTAATACTATTGAAAAGCCATCACTGTATATACAGGGTATTCTATGATAGTGCATATATAATTAATAGTATATATAGTTCCATGTTTGATGCAGAACCAATTGCTGCACGTTTCATTTACAAAAGTATGCAATTGTACCTGTGCTTTTAAAGACTGGCATAACATGTAACAAAGTAAGCTATGCAACATTTGTTTATTTCTTTATCTGCAAAGAAAATGTCTGATAGAAATGAACACAGATTCATCATCTAATAATCCCAGAAACAGACCCCCCCCCCCCAAGAAAAAACACAAAAGCATTCTGCTGTAAAAGCTGCTTTTGATGCAGAAAATGATATGTCGATCTTCGAGGTGGGTTAGCTCAGGTATAAAAGAGCTTACAAAATATACCAACCATGTAAATATAGAGTTAAATGGTTTGAGCATTGCAACAGCAGAAGGCTGTATGTGTTCCCGATTTCCACTCTCCTGCACGTGGTTAACACCAAAGCTAGAAAGCAGATTTGCAACAGAAGTGGATATTTTCAGGGTAAGCTGTCAACACTTGAATTGACTCTGGTCTCCAGTAGGAACTGGTGCAGACCACATATGCTGAATCCCAGACACACATACAAAAAGAACCACTTGCGTGGGTGTGTGCCTGGCTTCTGGGCTTGTGCATTTCGGCAAAGTAGCCAATGAAATAAAAACGTAGAACTGCAGTTTCGTGTGTTGATGTATCAGGCCTCTGCAGGAGTGTCCATGTGCAGCATTATTGGACTGGACACCCAAGAACTGCTGGGTCCCACTGAATACTTGAAGCCTACTGTCGGAAATGAATTGAAAAGAGCCTGCACCATATCCATAGACCCTCAATGAGAGATCAGCTGAAATCAAGTCAATTCCCCTCAAAACGTGCTATGGATTTGTCTTGACCTTTTTAAATGTGACCTACAGTGGCAGGACTCTACAATTGACCTCAGAGCTGGCTGCTCTGTGGTGTTACTCCATTATGCTCAGTGTTCCTCTTCAGCAAATACCCATAAATCACTGGGCCTCTCTAATCAGCATGTTTGTCACTGTAACTAAACAGTGGCGTGAGCGACGCCACCGTGCGATTGGCTGTGACAGCGAGATATAAATCTGCCTCTAGCCAATAGGCTGAGAGCGACGGAGTGTGACCGGCAATGTGACAGCCAGTTGATGTCCTGGCAAGCTAAAGATCAGAGAAACAAATGAAACTTCGAAAGAGGAAGCTTTGAACAGCGGTTTGTAGTTCACTGCAGGACCTGCGTCTTTCAGCCAGCAGCACTTAGAGATATTGAGAAGCTGTGTGTCGCGTGCTTTACGAAGACAGGCCTGTTTGTTTTTCTTAAAGGAGTTCTTGCCATGCTGTTTGGGAGGGAAGTGACACATCCTCTTCTTGGTATAGGGGGTTAGCTGTCTGGGCTCCTGGCTGTGTTTAGTGGGGAAGTTGCCTGCCTTTAGGAGCCCTAAAGATAATGATGCATTTGGTATGAGAGGCTGGTACACAGCAATTGAATTCTACCACTGGATCATGTCATTACCACTTCATATAGAGCTGTACCACTCGCTACCATTACAGTGGAGAAATGCAGGGAACAAGCGAAACCACTTTCCTTTCTGTAGATCACACGTTGCCTAACTCGAGAATAACTCTTCAGCCATACAGTATATGACTCCTTGCGCTCCACAATATGACTCTTATTGATTTGAGATATGAATTATCCCATTTAGGCTGTTTAAAGGAAAAGAACACAGAGAAGTATTGGTAAACCCGATTTGTAAATCCGGTATTTTGTTTTCATTTTTTGTATCGTTTGTTTTGTTGTTTAGCTTTTCCTGCTCATGTCTCAGGAGTAATAAGTCCAGGAGCTAATAGCTGGAACCAGTGACCATTTGGCTGGCTTTCTAAAGCAGGGTCACCAGCAGCTCCAGAAATGTATCCGATGTTATTGCTGTGTTGTATTAACCACAGAGAGCTCTGTATGTTTCTAGCACGCGCAATTAAATCCCTCTGCACTGCTGGCACTGGCATTCCAAGTTTCTGATGACCTGGGTCATACTGGAGAGCTCTGTCTGGAAAGAGCTCCAATTCTGGTTTGGCCTGGTTTTGTGTTGGGTTACCAATTGCCTTTTAATGGCCCTTTATAGCTGAAAAGAGTCACACACATCAGCCCTGTCCTCTCTTCGCTGTCAAAACCTCATAACTCTGCTTTTCTGGCACACTGCAGATACAGCACAAGAGGAAACGTCAGGATGAATGTTTTACGCACAGACAATTGCTGCATATACATTTTTAAGGTGAAATACTTTACGATGGACGCCCTTATTGGTGTGTTTGGGGGGGGGGGGGGGGGGGTGTTAACAGCTTAGAGGCTAGACCGGCCCCTCTCATTATTTTAAGAGGTACACTTTTGCGAACTGACCTCGAAGGCAAATTTGGGAAGTTATTCAAAAATATATATTTATTTTATGAATGTGTTTTTAGTTTTCCAATGCTGGATTTGAAAAGAACAGCTCCACTCTGTCTTCGCACCCAGATATAATCTGTACAATTTATTTATTTATTTATTTATCTAAATAAATAAATGCAAATTCCCAATAGGACACAGTCCCTTGTCCCAGTAAAATCCTTTATTGATCAAAACAAATGCTATCCTGCAGTATACAGTTTATTCTTGTTGTACCTGATAGGCTTCTGCACTATACACTGTATTTCATTGTCCAAGACCTTCGCTTTACAAATCCTATAGGGAAGTGTCTCGGTCTGTATGAGTCCTATAGGATTATTTAACAGTTGTTTAAATCCTTTATAAATCCTACTGATTCTTTTGGAATTCCTGTAGGTGGTAAAGGACACAGGCTGCATAGCGAGCAGTGTGTTATACACGCAAAAGCTTTGCATTGAATACAGTAATGCAGCGTATGAGGCACCAAGAGCAGAGCACCACATTTGTAGGTATGGGGCTATCGGCGATCTGGCTCTGGTGATGTGTGTGTATCAATACCCTCAATGGTTCTTTTGTGATTTTTTTTTCTTTAAAATTAAACAGTCTCCCTGAACTATGCAAAGATCACCCTGCAGTGTTTTTCCAAAATCTTAAATTGAATATATGTTGGTCAGTTGTTTTTTTTTTTTCTTTTTTTTTTAAATATCGCTGCGTCGCGAAAAAGTAAGGGAATCTGTTTTCATGAAACTGAATCAGAGTGATGTGCTGTTGACTGAATAGGCCTCTTTGTGAGACTTTGTTTAAATATTCTAATCAAATGAATCTATTACTACCTTAAACCCACACAAGATATTGAGACTGATACCAGAGAAGAGGTTACAAACAGCTCAAAGGTTCACTTAAGAGACTCGGCAATGCTGAGATACTACAATTATACTCCTGCGATCCTACCAAAGCCTCACACTCAGGTACTTGGCAGTATCAAAACATTTGTAACACTGTGATAGCACTGCTGCATTTACTACTTGATGTTGGTCAGTGCCTTTATGACCTACTAGGTTATAAATCTACCAAAAGCAGTGTTTTGCCATGTCCGTTCTTAATAATAAATAAATACACATTTGCATGAACGAACAGCTTCTACACAAGCTTCTGCTCTTAAACTGCCATTTGCTTAGTCTCGTTTCTTCTCAGTTTGTCCTTGCTTGATGTCTTTGTGGAATCCCCTGTCCAGATGTAGGCTTGGGTTAGCAATGGAGCACTAGTGGTTTTTGGTAAGGTGCTTGTGTATTTCTGCCCACAGGGTCTGCAGAGCATGTCAGTTTGACTCGAGGGCATAAGGCCAGAATGAAGGGCAGAAACATAATAGTGTTGATATAAATCAGATTTAGGGGGGATGGAGGGGTGAGATTTACCTCTCCCTCCAAAATCCCCTTCTCCTCCACCCCCTCCATCCCTCTGTACCTGTAGATAATGGTTTAATAAGAAAGTCTGTTTTGTATTTAAATCACTGGTAGTAACCCCAGATCAAATTTCTCACTCTGTGGGTTAACAAAAAAAAAACACACACACACACACACACACACACACACACACACAAAAACGCATACGTCTGCAAGTAAAGACGTTACAAAAACGACACTATATCAAATCAAACATTTCCATATGTTGGCTGCTGCCTGGGTGTGCGACCGACAGGCTAGCAAGTGTGGAGGACTTCCACTCACTGAGCCAGAGCTGTGAGTGCGCCGGGCTTGAAAAGACTGGGCTGTGGCGCCACCTGCTGGCAGGAAAGGAGATTTATTTATTTATTTATTTATTTTTTTAAACTAAAGCCAGCCATGTGTTGCCTTTCTGATCTCCCGGCTGATTAGATGGTGAAATTTGTCTGGCCAACCTGATCAGCTTTCCTTCTGGCTCAAAGGTCACGTCAACTAGAACTTTAGGAAAAAGGGTTCGCGCTGGGAAGCCTCTAATTATGTGCAAGAAGTGGCAAACTGCTGTATATTTATGTTCTGTTCAGAAAGGAGACCTCGACAATTGTGTCTGTTTTATTTCGTCCACTAGAATGTTTTCTGTACCACAGATAGTATAAGCTGCGCAATTCGTCTCTTTCACGGGGAAGAAGATTTGAACAAAACCAGTTTTTGTCTTTTAAGACATTTAGTTAAATGAGTTTGGTGTTTATTAACATTAAGTTGACCATTGCATGAAATATTCATCTCTTATAATGTGTCTTTTAAATATTTAACTAGGGAACTAGGGGTGCTGTGGGTGGCTTTGCATGGCTTTCATCATATACAGGGGTTACAGTTTTGTTCAGTGGCTTTCAGCATCCCCACTTTAAAAATTGTTCCAGACCATTATTTGTAAAAGAAATAGCGATTTAAAGTTGTAAGCATGTATATCATACTTTAAGATTATTTTAGCACAATGTCTAAAATAGATTCCAGTTTTAAAGTGTTTTTGCTTTTATTAAACTTCAAAAATGATTCTGTTGTTAAAAAAATATATACAATGTCTAAAACAGCACAATAGTATAGGATAATACATTTAAATTTAAAGATACAAGACATTACTGAATACACGTGCAAGAACACCTCAAACTGAACCTGCATGTTTTTATGCATGGGGAAATAATTAGTTAATTTTGTTTTTAGGGGGCTCGATAACTGAATCTAATAGAACAAAGAATCTTCCAATGACTGCTTTAATATGGATGTCATTCGATAGTGTCTTAATACGTTACTTTCCATCAAACACACTGAAGTGATTTCTAGGACATTATACTCACAATTGTAACTTAAAAAGTCACAGCTGTTCCTTTTAAGAGGGAATCAAACCCGATCCGAAATGATTTCAAGGATAGTTTATCAAAGACCTCCCAAGCGAATGTTCGTTATCTACTTAAACGT